>NW_027442096.1:300000-400262 GCF_048569485.1 Anomaloglossus baeobatrachus | reverse complement strand
AGATAATCGTCTCCATGCTCCAAATCCATTTTAAAGCCATTTCAAAGGCATTTTGCGCATACATGAATGAACACATTTTTCTCCAAAACTATAACACATGCAAGCTTGTCCTGTTTGGTGGAGATGATATTTAATAAAATAAGTAGAAATCCACTAAAAGTTTTGTTTGGTTATCTTGCAATCCCGAGATAATCGTCTCCATGCTCCAAATCCATTTTAAAGCCATTTTTAAGGCATTTCGCGCATACATGAAATGAACACATTTTTCTCCAAAACTATAACAGATGCAAGCTTGTCCTGTTTGGTGGAGATGATATTTAATAAAATAAGTAGAAATCCACTAAAAGTTTTGTTTGGTTATCTTGCAATCCCGAGATAATCGTCTCCATGCTCCAAATCCATTTTAAAGCCATTTTTAAGGCATTTCGCGCTTACATGAAATGAACACATTTTTCTCCAAAACTATAACAGATGCAAGCTTGTCCTGTTTGGTGGAGATGATATTTAATAAAATAAGTAGAAATCCACTAAAATTTTTGTTTGGTTATCTTGCAATCCCGAGATAATCGTCTCCATGCTCCAAATCCATTTTAAAGCCATTTTTAAGGCATTTCGCGCATACATGAAATGAACACATTTTTCTCCAAAACTATAACAGATGCAAGCTTGTCCTGTTTGGTGGAGATGATATTAATAAAATAAGTAGAAATCCACTAAAAGTTTTGTTTGGTTATATTGCAATCCGAGATAATCGTCTCCATGCTCCAAATCCATTTTAAAGCCATTTTTAAGGCATTTCGCGCATACATGAAATGAACACATTTTTCTCCAAAACTATAACAGATGCAAGCTTGTCCTGTTTGGTGGAGATGATATTTAATAAAATAAGTAGAAATCCACTAAAATTTTTGTTTGGTTATCTTGCAATCCCGAGATAATCGTCTCCATGCTCCAAATCCATTTTAAAGCCATTTTAAGGCATTTCGCGCATACATGAAATGAACACATTTTTCTCCAAAACTATAACAGATGCAAGCTTGTCCTGTTTGGTGGAGATGATATTTAATAAAATAAGTAGAAATCCACTAAAAGTTTTGTTTGGTTATCTTGCAATCCCGAGATAATCGTCTCCATGCTCCAAATCCATTTTAAAGCCATTTTAAGGCATTTCGCGCATACATGAAATTAACACATTTTTCTCCAAAACTATAACAGATGCAAGCTTGTCCTGTTTGGTGAGATGATATTTAATAAAATAAGTAGAAATCCACTAAAAGTTTTGTTTGGTTATCTTGCAATCCCGAGATAATCGTCTCCATGCTCCAAATCCATTTTAAAGCCATTTTTAAGGCATTTCGCGCATACATGAAATGACACATTTTTCTCCAAAACTATAACAGATGCAAGCTTGTCCTGTTTGGTGGAGATGATATTTAATAAAATAAGTAGAAATCCACTAAAAGTTTTGTTTGGTTATCTTGCAATCCCGAGATAATCGTCTCCATGCTCCAAATCCATTTTAAAGCCATTTTTAAGGCATTTCGCGCATACATGAAATGAACACATTTTTCTCCAAAACTATAACAGATGCAAGCTTGTCCTGTTTGGTGGAGATGATATTTAATAAAATAAGTAGAAATCCACTAAAAGTTTTGTTTGGTTATCTTGCAATCCCGAGATAATCGTCTCCATGCTCCAAATCCATTTTAAAGCCATTTCAAAGGCATTTTGCGCATACATGAAATGAACACATTTTTCTCCAAAACTATAACACATGCAAGCTTGTCCTGTTTGGTGGAGATGATATTTAATAAAATAAGTAGAAATCCACTAAAAGTTTTGTTTGGTTATCTTGCAATCCCGAGATAATCGTCTCCATGCTCCAAATCCATTTTAAAGCCATTTTTAAGGCATTTCGCGCATACATGAAATGAACACATTTTTCTCCAAAACTATAACAGATGCAAGCTTGTCCTGTTTGGTGGAGATGATATTTAATAAAATAAGTAGAAATCCACTAAAAGTTTTGTTTGGTTATCTTGCAATCCCGAGATAATCGTCTCCATGCTCCAAATCCATTTTAAAGCCATTTTTAAGGCATTTCGCGCATACATGAAATGAACACATTTTTCTCCAAAACTATAACAGATGCAAGCTTGTCCTGTTTGGTGGAGATAATATTTAATAAAATAAGTAGAAATCTACTAAAAGTTTCGTTTGTTTATATTGCCATCCTGAGATAATCGTCTCCATGCTCCAAATCCATTTTAAAGCCATTTCAAAGGCATTTTGCGCATACATGAAATGAACACATTTTTCTCCAAAACTATAACAGATGCAAGCTTGTCCTGTTTGGTGGAGATGATATTTAATAAAATAAGTAGAAATCCACTAAAATTTTGTTTGGTTATCTTGCAATCCCGAGATAATCGTCTCCATGCTCCAAATCCATTTTAAAGCCATTTTAAGGCATTTCGCGCATACATGAAATGAACACATTTTTCTCCAAAACTATAACAGATGCAAGCTTGTCCTGTTTGGTGGAGATGATATTTAATAAAATAAGTAGAAATCCACTAAAAGTTTTGTTTGGTTATATTGCAATCCCGAGATAATCGTCTCCATGCTCCAAATCCATTTTAAAGCCATTTTTAAGGCATTTCGCGCATACATGAAATGAACACATTTTTCTCCAAAACTATAACAGATGCAAGCTTGTCCTGTTTGGTGGAGATGATATTTAATAAAATAAGTAGAAATCCACTAAAATTTTTGTTTGGTTATCTTGCAATCCCGAGATAATCGTCTCCATGCTCCAAATCCATTTTAAAGCCATTTTTAAGGCATTTCGCGCATACATGAAATGAACACATTTTTCTCCAAAACTATAACAGATGCAAGCTTGTCCTGTTTGGTGGAGATGATATTTAATAAAATAAGTAGAAATCCACTAAAAGTTTTGTTTGGTTATCTTGCAATCCCGAGATAATCGTCTCCATGCTCCAAATCCATTTTAAAGCCATTTTTAAGGCATTTCGCGCATACATGAAATTAACACATTTTTCTCCAAAACTATAACAGATGCAAGCTTGTCCTGTTTGGTGGAGATGATATTTAATAAAATAAGTAGAAATCCACTAAAAGTTTTGTTTGGTTATCTTGCAATCCCGAGATAATCGTCTCCATGCTCCAAATCCATTTTAAAGCCATTTTTAAGGCATTTCGCGCATACATGAAATGAACACATTTTTCTCCAAAACTATAACAGATGCAAGCTTGTCCTGTTTGGTGGAGATGATATTTAATAAAATAAGTAGAAATCCACTAAAAGTTTTGTTTGGTTATCTTGCAATCCCGAGATAATCGTCTCCATGCTCCAAATCCATTTTAAAGCCATTTTTAAGGCATTTCGCGCATACATGAAATGAACACATTTTTCTCCAAAACTATAACAGATGCAAGCTTGTCCTGTTTGGTGGAGATGATATTTAATAAAATAAGTAGAAATCCACTAAAAGTTTTGTTTGGTTATCTTGCAATCCCGAGATAATCGTCTCCATGCTCCAAATCCATTTTAAAGCCATTTCAAAGGCATTTTGCGCATACATGAAATGAACACATTTTTCTCCAAAACTATAACACATGCAAGCTTGTCCTGTTTGGTGGAGATGATATTTAATAAAATAAGTAGAAATCCACTAAAAGTTTTGTTTGGTTATCTTGCAATCCCGAGATAATCGGCTCCATGCTCCAAATCCATTTTAAAGCCATTTTTAAGGCATTTCGCGCATACATGAAATGAACACATTTTTCTCCAAAACTATAACAGATGCAAGCTTGTCCTGTTTGGTGGAGATGATATTTAATAAAATAAGTAGAAATCCACTAAAAGTTTTGTTGGTTATCTTGCAATCCCGAGATAATCGTCTCCATGCTCCAAATCCATTTTAAAGCCATTTTTAAGGCATTTCGCGCATACATGAAATGAACACATTTTTCTCCAAAACTATAACAGATGCAAGCTTGTCCTGTTTGGTGGAGATGATATTTAATAAAATAAGTAGAAATCCACTAAAATTTTTGTTTGGTTATCTTGCAATCCCGAGATAATCGTCTCCATGCTCCAAATCCATTTTAAAGCCATTTTTAAGGCATTTCGCGCATACATGAAATGAACACTTTTTTCTCCAAAACTATAACAGATGCAAGCTTGTCCTGTTTGGTGGAGATGATATTTAATAAAATAAGTAGAAATCCACTAAAAGTTTTGTTTGGTTATCTTGCAATCCCGAGATAATCGTCTCCATGCTCCAAATCCATTTTAAAGCCATTTTTAAGGCATTTCGCGCATACATGAAATGAACACATTTTTCTCCAAAACTATAACAGATGCAAGCTTGTCCTGTTTGGTGGAGATAATATTTAATAAAATAAGTAGAAATCTACTAAAAGTTTCGTTTGTTTATATTGCCATCCTGAGATAATCGTCTCCATGCTCCAAATCCATTTTAAAGCCATTTCAAAGGCATTTTGCGCATACATGAAATGAACACATTTTTCTCCAAAACTATAACACATGCAAGCTTGTCCTGTTTGGTGGAGATGATATTTAATAAAATAAGTAGAAATCCACTAAAAGTTTTGTTTGGTTATCTTGCAATCCCGAGATAATCGTCTCCATGCTCCAAATCCATTTTAAAGCCATTTTTAAGGCATTTCGCGCATACATGAAATGAACACATTTTTCTCCAAAACTATAACAGATGCAAGCTTGTCCTGTTTGGTGGAGATGATATTTAATAAAATAAGTAGAAATCCACTAAAAGTTTTGTTTGGTTATCTTGCAATCCCGAGATAATCGTCTCCATGCTCCAAATCCATTTTAAAGCCATTTTTAAGGCATTTCGCGCATACATGAAATGAACACATTTTTCTCCAAAACTATAACAGATGCAAGCTTGTCCTGTTTGGTGGAGATGATATTTAATAAAATAAGTAGAAATCCACTAAAAGTTTTGTTTGGTTATCTTGCAATCCCGAGATAATCGTCTCCATGCTCCAAATCCATTTTAAAGCCATTTTTAAGGCATTTCGCGCATACATGAAATGAACACATTTTTCTCCAAAACTATAACAGATGCAAGCTTGTCCTGTTTGGTGGAGATGATATTTAATAAAATAAGTAGAAATCCACTAAAAGTTTTGTTTGGTTATCTTGCAATCCCGAGATAATCGTCTCCATGCTCCAAATCCATTTTAAAGCCATTTCAAAGGCATTTTGCGCATACATGAAATGAACACATTTTTCTCCAAAACTATAACACATGCAAGCTTGTCCTGTTTGGTGGAGATGATATTTAATAAAATAAGTAGAAATCCACTAAAAGTTTTGTTTGGTTATCTTGCAATCCCGAGATAATCGTCTCCATGCTCCAAATCCATTTTAAAGCCATTTTTAAGGCATTTCGCGCATACATGAAATGAACACATTTTTCTCCAAAACTATAACAGATGCAAGCTTGTCCTGTTTGGTGGAGATGATATTTAATAAAATAAGTAGAAATCCACTAAAAGTTTTGTTTGGTTATCTTGCAATCCCGAGATAATCGTCTCCATGCTCCAAATCCATTTTAAAGCCATTTTTAAGGCATTTCGCGCATACATGAAATGAACACATTTTTCTCCAAAACTATAACAGATGCAAGCTTGTCCTGTTTGGTGGAGATGATATTTAATAAAATAAGTAGAAATCCACTAAAAGTTTTGTTTGGTTATCTTGCAATCCCGAGATAATCGTCTCCATGCTCCAAATCCATTTTAAAGCCATTTTTAAGGCATTTCGCGCATACATGAAATGAACACATTTTTCTCCAAAACTATAACAGATGCAAGCTTGTCCTGTTTGGTGGAGATGATATTTAATAAAATAAGTAGAAATCCACTAAAAGTTTTGTTTGGTTATATTGCAATCCCGAGATAATCGTCTCCATGCTCCAAATCCATTTTAAAGCCATTTTTAAGGCATTTCGCGCATACATGAAATGAACACATTTTTCTCCAAAACTATAACAGATGCAAGCTTGTCCTGTTTGGTGGAGATGATATTTAATAAAATAAGTAGAAATCCACTAAAAGTTTTGTTTGGTTATCTTGCAATCCCGAGATAATCGTCTCCATGCTCCAAATCCATTTTAAAGCCATTTTTAAGGCATTTCGCGCATACATGAAATGAACACATTTTTCTCCAAAACTATAACAGATGCAAGCTTGTCCTGTTTGGTG
Source organism: Anomaloglossus baeobatrachus (assembly GCF_048569485.1). Lineage (NCBI taxonomy): Eukaryota > Metazoa > Chordata > Amphibia > Anura > Aromobatidae > Anomaloglossus > Anomaloglossus baeobatrachus. The sequence goes on along the minus strand of NW_027442096.1, from coordinate 393,980 downwards.
GAGATAATATTTAATAAAATAAGTAGAAATCTACTAAAAGTTTCGTTTGTTTATATTGCCATCCTGAGATAATCGTCTCCATGCTCCAAATCCATTTTAAAGCCATTTCAAAGGCATTTTGCGCATACATGAAATGAACACATTTTTCTCCAAAACTATAACACATGCAAGCTTGTCCTGTTTGGTGGAGATGATATTTAATAAAATAAGTAGAAATCCACTAAAAGTTTTGTTTGGTTATCTTGCAATCCCGAGATAATCGTCTCCATGCTCCAAATCCATTTTAAAGCCATTTTTAAGGCATTTCGCGCATACATGAAATGAACACATTTTTCTCCAAAACTATAACAGATGCAAGCTTGTCCTGTTTGGTGGAGATGATATTTAATAAAATAAGCAGAAATCCACTAAAAGTTTTGTTTGGTTATCTTGCAATCCCGAGATAATCGTCTCCATGCTCCAAATCCATTTTAAAGCCATTTTTAAGGCATTTCGCGCATACATGAAATGAACACTTTTTTCTCCAAAACTATAACAGATGCAAGCTTGTCCTGTTTGGTGGAGATGATATTTAATAAAATAAGTAGAAATCCACTAAAAGTTTTGTTTGGTTATCTTGCAATCCCGAGATAATCGTCTCCATGCTCCAAATCCATTTTAAAGCCATTTTTAAGGCATTTCGCGCATACATGAAATGAACACATTTTTCTCCAAAACTATAACAGATGCAAGCTTGTCCTGTTTGGTGGAGATAATATTTAATAAAATAAGTAGAAATCTACTAAAAGTTTCGTTTGTTTATATTGCAATCCTGAGATAATCGTCTCCATGCTCCAAATCCATTTTAAAGCCATTTCAAAGGCATTTTGCGCATACATGAAATGAACACATTTTTCTCCAAAACTATAACACATGCAAGCTTGTCCTGTTTGGTGGAGATGATATTTAATAAAATAAGTAGAAATCCACTAAAAGTTTTGTTTGGTTATCTTGCAATCCCGAGATAATCGTCTCCATGCTCCAAATCCATTTTAAAGCCATTTTTAAGGCATTTCGCGCATACATGAAATGAACACATTTTTCTCCAAAACTATAACAGATGCAAGCTTGTCCTGTTTGGTGGAGATGATATTTAATAAAATAAGTAGAAATCCACTAAAAGTTTTGTTTGGTTATCTTGCAATCCCGAGATAATCGTCTCCATGCTCCAAATCCATTTTAAAGCCATTTTTAAGGCATTTCGCGCATACATGAAATGAACACATTTTTCTCCAAAACTATAACAGATGCAAGCTTGTCCTGTTTGGTGGAGATGATATTTAATAAAATAAGTAGAAATCCACTAAAAGTTTTGTTTGGTTATCTTGCAATCCCGAGATAATCGTCTCCATGCTCCAAATCCATTTTAAAGCCATTTTTAAGGCATTTCGCGCATACATGAAATGAACACATTTTTCTCCAAAACTATAACAGATGCAAGCTTGTCCTGTTTGGTGGAGATGATATTTAATAAAATAAGTAGAAATCCACTAAAAGTTTTGTTTGGTTATCTTGCAATCCCGAGATAATCGTCTCCATGCTCCAAATCCATTTTAAAGCCATTTTTAAGGCATTTCGCGCATACATGAAATGAACACATTTTTCTCCAAAACTATAACAGATGCAAGCTTGTCCTGTTTGGTGGAGATGATATTTAATAAAATAAGTAGAAATCCACTAAAAGTTTTGTTTGGTTATCTTGCAATCCCGAGATAATCGTCTCCATGCTCCAAATCCATTTTAAAGCCATTTCAAAGGCATTTTGCGCATACATGAAATGAACACATTTTTCTCCAAAACTATAACACATGCAAGCTTGTCCTGTTTGGTGGAGATGATATTTAATAAAATAAGTAGAAATCCACTAAAAGTTTTGTTTGGTTATCTTGCAATCCCGAGATAATCGTCTCCATGCTCCAAATCCATTTTAAAGCCATTTTTAAGGCATTTCGCGCATACATGAAATGAACACATTTTTCTCCAAAACTATAACAGATGCAAGCTTGTCCTGTTTGGTGGAGATGATATTTAATAAAATAAGTAGAAATCCACTAAAAGTTTTGTTTGGTTATCTTGCAATCCCGAGATAATCGTCTCCATGCTCCAAATCCATTTTAAAGCCATTTTTAAGGCATTTCGCGCATACATGAAATGAACACATTTTTCTCCAAAACTATAACAGATGCAAGCTTGTCCTGTTTGGTGGAGATGATATTTAATAAAATAAGTAGAAATCCACTAAAATTTTTGTTTGGTTATCTTGCAATCCCGAGATAATCGTCTCCATGCTCCAAATCCATTTTAAAGCCATGTTTAAGGCATTTCGCGCATACATGAAATGAACACATTTTTCTCCAAAACTATAACAGATGCAAGCTTGTCCTGTTTGGTGGAGATGATATTTAATAAAATAAGTAGAAATCCACTAAAAGTTTTGTTTGGTTATATTGCAATCCCGAGATAATCGTCTCCATGCTCCAAATCCATTTTAAAGCCATTTTTAAGGCATTTCGCGCATACATGAAATGAACACATTTTTCTCCAAAACTATAACAGATGCAAGCTTGTCCTGTTTGGTGGAGATGATATTTAATAAAATAAGTAGAAATCCACTAAAAGTTTTGTTTGGTTATCTTGCAATCCCGAGATAATCGTCTCCATGCTCCAAATCCATTTTAAAGCCATTTTTAAGGCATTTCGCGCATACATGAAATGAACACATTTTTCTCCAAAACTATAACAGATGCAAGCTTGTCCTGTTTGGTGGAGATAATATTTAATAAAATAAGTAGAAATCTACTAAAAGTTTCGTTTGTTTATATTGCCATCCTGAGATAATCGTCTCCATGCTCCAAATCCATTTTAAAGCCATTTCAAAGGCATTTTGCGCATACATGAAATGAACACATTTTTCTCCAAAACTATAACACATGCAAGCTTGTCCTGTTTGGTGGAGATGATATTTAATAAAATAAGTAGAAATCCACTAAAAGTTTTGTTTGGTTATCTTGCAATCCCGAGATAATCGTCTCCATGCTCCAAATCCATTTTAAAGCCATTTTTAAGGCATTTCGCGCATACATGAAATGAACACATTTTTCTCCAAAACTATAACAGATGCAAGCTTGTCCTGTTTGGTGGAGATGATATTTAATAAAATAAGTAGAAATCCACTAAAATTTTTGTTTGGTTATCTTGCAATCCCGAGATAATCGTCTCCATGCTCCAAATCCATTTTAAAGCCATGTTTAAGGCATTTCGCGCATACATGAAATGAACACATTTTTCTCCAAAACTATAACAGATGCAAGCTTGTCCTGTTTGGTGGAGATGATATTTAATAAAATAAGTAGAAATCCACTAAAAGTTTTGTTTGGTTATATTGCAATCCCGAGATAATCGTCTCCATGCTCCAAATCCATTTTAAAGCCATTTTTAAGGCATTTCGCGCATACATGAAATGAACACATTTTTCTCCAAAACTATAACAGATGCAAGCTTGTCCTGTTTGGTGGAGATGATATTTAATAAAATAAGTAGAAATCCACTAAAAGTTTTGTTTGGTTATCTTGCAATCCCGAGATAATCGTCTCCATGCTCCAAATCCATTTTAAAGCCATTTTTAAGGCATTTCGCGCATACATGAAATGAACACATTTTTCTCCAAAACTATAACAGATGCAAGCTTGTCCTGTTTGGTGGAGATAATATTTAATAAAATAAGTAGAAATCTACTAAAAGTTTCGTTTGTTTATATTGCCATCCTGAGATAATCGTCTCCATGCTCCAAATCCATTTTAAAGCCATTTCAAAGGCATTTTGCGCATACATGAAATGAACACATTTTTCTCCAAAACTATAACACATGCAAGCTTGTCCTGTTTGGTGGAGATGATATTTAATAAAATAAGTAGAAATCCACTAAAAGTTTTGTTTGGTTATCTTGCAATCCCGAGATAATCGTCTCCATGCTCCAAATCCATTTTAAAGCCATTTTTAAGGCATTTCGCGCATACATGAAATGAACACATTTTTCTCCAAAACTATAACAGATGCAAGCTTGTCCTGTTTGGTGGAGATGATATTTAATAAAATAAGCAGAAATCCACTAAAAGTTTTGTTTGGTTATCTTGCAATCCCGAGATAATCGTCTCCATGCTCCAAATCCATTTTAAAGCCATTTTTAAGGCATTTCGCGCATACATGAAATGAACACATTTTTCTCCAAAACTATAACAGATGCAAGCTTGTCCTGTTTGGTGGAGATAATATTTAATAAAATAAGTAGAAATCTACTAAAAGTTTCGTTTGTTTATATTGCCATCCTGAGATAATCGTCTCCATGCTCCAAATCCATTTTAAAGCCATTTCAAAGGCATTTTGCGCATACATGAAATGAACACATTTTTCTCCAAAACTATAACACATGCAAGCTTGTCCTGTTTGGTGGAGATGATATTTAATAAAATAAGTAGAAATCCACTAAAAGTTTTGTTTGGTTATCTTGCAATCCCGAGATAATCGTCTCCATGCTCTAAATCCATTTTAAAGCCATTTTTAAGGCATTTCGCGCATACATGAAATGAACACATTTTTCTCCAAAACTATAACAGATGCAAGCTTGTCCTGTTTGGTGGAGATGATATTTAATAAAATAAGTAGAAATCCACTAAAAGTTTTGTTTGGTTATCTTGCAATCCCGAGATAATCGTCTCCATGCTCCAAATCCATTTTAAAGCCATTTTTAAGGCATTTCGCGCATACATGAAATGAACACATTTTTCTCCAAAACTATAACAGATGCAAGCTTGTCCTGTTTGGTGGAGATGATATTTAATAAAATAAGCAGAAATCCACTAAAAGTTTTGTTTGGTTATCTTGCAATCCCGAGATAATCGTCTCCATGCTCCAAATCCATTTTAAAGCCATTTTTAAGGCATTTCGCGCATACATGAAATGAACACATTTTTCTCCAAAACTATAACAGATGCAAGCTTGTCCTGTTTGGTGGAGATAATATTTAATAAAATAAGTAGAAATCTACTAAAAGTTTCGTTTGTTTATATTGCCATCCTGAGATAATCGTCTCCATGCTCCAAATCCATTTTAAAGCCATTTCAAAGGCATTTTGCGCATACATGAAATGAACACATTTTTCTCCAAAACTATAACACATGCAAGCTTGTCCTGTTTGGTGGAGATGATATTTAATAAAATAAGTAGAAATCCACTAAAAGTTTTGTTTGGTTATCTTGCAATCCCGAGATAATCGTCTCCATGCTCTAAATCCATTTTAAAGCCATTTTTAAGGCATTTCGCGCATACATGAAATGAACACATTTTTCTCCAAAACTATAACAGATGCAAGCTTGTCCTGTTTGGTGGAGATGATATTTAATAAAATAAGTAGAAATCCACTAAAAGTTTTGTTTGGTTATCTTGCAATCCCGAGATAATCGTCTCCATGCTCTAAATCCATTTTAAAGCCATTTTTAAGGCATTTCGCGCATACATGAAATGAACACATTTTTCTCCAAAACTATAACAGATGCAAGCTTGTCCGTTTGGTGGAGATGATATTTAATAAAATAAGTAGAAATCCACTAAAAGTTTTGTTTGGTTATCTTGCAATCCCGAGATAATCGTCTCCATGCTCCAAATCCATTTTAAAGCCATTTTTAAGGCATTTCGCGCATACATGAAATGAACACATTTTTCTCAAAAACTATAACAGATGCAAGCTTGTCCTGTTTGGTGGAGATGATATTTAATAAAATAAGTAGAAATCCACTAAAAGTTTTGTTTGGTTATCTTGCAATCCCGAGATAATCGTCTCCATGCTCCAAATCCATTTTAAAGCCATTTTTAAGGCATTTCGCGCATACATGAAATGAACACATTTTTCTCCAAAACTATAACAGATGCAAGCTTGTCCTGTTTGGTGGAGATGATATTTAATAAAATAAGTAGAAATCCACTAAAAGTTTTGTTTGGTTATCTTGCAATCCCGAGATAATCGTCGTCATGCTCCAAATCCATTTTAAAACCATTTCAAAGGCATTTTGCGCATACATGAAATGAACACATTTTTCTCCAAAACTATAACAGATGCAAGCTTGTCCTGTTTGGTGGAGATGATATTTAATAAAATAAGTAGAAATCCACTAAAAGTTTTGTTTGGTTATCTTGCAATCCCGAGATAATCGTCTCCATGCTCCAAATCCATTTTAAAGCCATTTTTAAGGCATTTCGCGCATACATGAAATGAACACATTTTTCTCCAAAACTATAACAGATGCAAGCTTGTCCTGTTTGGTGGAGATAATATTTAATAAAATAAGTAGAAATCTACTAAAAGTTTCGTTTGTTTATATTGCCATCCTGAGATAATCGTCCCCATGCTCCAAATCCATTTTAAAGCCATTTCAAAGGCATTTTGCGCATACATGAAATGAACACATTTTTCTCCAAAACTATAACACATGCAAGCTTGTCCTGTTTGGTGGAGATGATATTTAATAAAATAAGTAGAAATCCACTAAAAGTTTTGTTTGGTTATCTTGCAATCCCGAGATAATCGTCTCCATGCTCCAAATCCATTTTAAAGCCATTTTTAAGGCATTTCGCGCATACATGAAATGAACACATTTTTCTCCAAAACTATAACAGATGCAAGCTTGTCCTGTTTGGTGGAGATGATATTTAATAAAATAAGTAGAAATCCACTAAAAGTTTTGTTTGGTTATCTTGCAATCCCGAGATAATCGTCTCCATGCTCCAAATCCATTTTAAAGCCATTTTTAAGGCATTTCGCGCATACATGAAATGAACACATTTTTCTCCAAAACTATAACAGATGCAAGCTTGTCCTGTTTGGTGGAGATGATATTTAATAAAATAAGTAGAAATCCACTAAAAGTTTTGTTTGGTTATCTTGCAATCCCGAGATAATCGTCTCCATGCTCCAAATCCATTTTAAAGCCATTTTTAAGGCATTTCGCGCATACATGAAATGAACACATTTTTCTCCAAAACTATAACAGATGCAAGCTTGTCCTGTTTGGTGGAGATGATATTTAATAAAATAAGTAGAAATCCACTAAAAGTTTTGTTTGGTTATCTTGCAATCCCGAGATAATCGTCTCCATGCTCCAAATCCATTTTAAAGCCATTTTTAAGGCATTTCGCGCATACATGAAATGAACACATTTTTCTCCAAAACTATAACAGATGCAAGCTTGTCCTGTTTGGTGGAGATGATATTTAATAAAATAAGTAGAAATCCACTAAAAGTTTTGTTTGGTTATCTTTCAATCCCGAGATAATCGTCTCCATGCTCCAAATTTATTTTAAAGCCATTTCAAAGGCATTTTGCGCATACATGAAATGAACACATTTTTCTCCAAAACTATAACACATGCAAGCTTGTCCTGTTTGGTGGAGATGATATTTAATAAAATAAGTAGAAATCCACTAAAAGTTTTGTTTGGTTATCTTGCAATCCCGAGATAATCGTCTCCATGCTCCAAATCCATTTTAAAGCCATTTTTAAGGCATTTCGCGCATACATGAAATGAACACATTTTTCTCCAAAACTATAACAGATGCAAGCTTGTCCTGTTTGGTGGAGATGATATTTAATAAAATAAGTAGAAATCCACTAAAAGTTTTGTTTGGTTATCTTGCAATCCCGAGATAATCGTCTCCATGCTCCAAATCCATTTTAAAGCCATTTTTAAGGCATTTCGCGCATACATGAAATGAACACATTTTTCTCCAAAACTATAACAGATGCAAGCTTGTCCTGTTTGGTGGAGATGATATTTAATAAAATAAGTAGAAATCCACTAAAAGTTTTGTTTGGTTATCTTGCAATCCCGAGATAATCGTCTCCATGCTCCAAATCCATTTTAAAGCCATTTTTAAGGCATTTCGCGCATACATGAAATGAACACATTTTTCTCCAAAACTATAACAGATGCAAGCTTGTCCTGTTTGGTGGAGATGATATTTAATAAAATAAGTAGAAATCCACTAAAAGTTTTGTTTGGTTATCTTGCAATCCCGAGATAATCGTCTCCATGCTCCAAATCCATTTTAAAGCCATTTTTAAGGCATTTCGCGCATACATGAAATGAACACATTTTTCTCCAAAACTATAACAGATGCAAGCTTGTCCTGTTTGGTGGAGATGATATTTAATAAAATAAGTAGAAATCCACTAAAAGTTTTGTTTGGTTATATTGCAATCCCGAGATAATCGTCTCCATGCTCCAAATCCATTTTAAAGCCATTTTTAAGGCATTTCGCGCATACATGAAATGAACACATTTTTCTCCAAAACTATAACAGATGCAAGCTTGTCCTGTTTGGTGGAGATGATATTTAATAAAATAAGTAGAAATCCACTAAAAGTTTTGTTTGGTTATCTTGCAATCCCGAGATAATCGTCTCCATGCTCCAAATCCATTTTAAAGCCATTTTTAAGGCATTTCGCGCATACATGAAATGAACACATTTTTCTCCAAAACTATAACAGATGCAAGCTTGTCCTGTTTGGTGGAGATGATATTTAATAAAATAAGTAGAAATCCACTAAAAGTTTTGTTTGGTTATCTTGCAATCCCGAGATAATCGTCTCCATGCTCCAAATCCATTTTAAAGCCATTTTTAAGGCATTTCGCGCATACATGAAATGAACACATTTTTCTCCAAAACTATAACAGATGCAAGCTTGTCCTGTTTGGTGGAGATGATATTTAATAAAATAAGTAGAAATCCACTAAAAGTTTTGTTTGGTTATCTTGCAATCCCGAGATAATCGTCTCCATGCTCCAAATTTATTTTAAAGCCATTTCAAAGGCATTTTGCGCATACATGAAATGAACACATTTTTCTCCAAAACTATAACACATGCAAGCTTGTCCTGTTTGGTGGAGATGATATTTAATAAAATAAGTAGAAATCCACTAAAAGTTTTGTTTGGTTATCTTGCAATCCCGAGATAATCGTCTCCATGCTCCAAATCCATTTTAAAGCCATTTTTAAGGCATTTCGCGCATACATGAAATGAACACATTTTTCTCCAAAACTATAACAGATGCAAGCTTGTCCTGTTTGGTGGAGATGATATTTAATAAAATAAGTAGAAATCCACTAAAAGTTTTGTTTGGTTATCTTGCAATCCCGAGATAATCGTCTCCATGCTCCAAATCCATTTTAAAGCCATTTTTAAGGCATTTCGCGCATACATGAAATGAACACATTTTTCTCCAAAACTATAACAGATGCAAGCTTGTCCTGTTTGGTGGAGATAATATTTAATAAAATAAGTAGAAATCTACTAAAAGTTTCGTTTGTTTATATTGCCATCCTGAGATAATCGTCTCCATGCTCCAAATCCATTTTAAAGCCATTTCAAAGGCATTTTGCGCATACATGAAATGAACACATTTTTCTCCAAAACTATAACACATGCAAGCTTGTCCTGTTTGGTGGAGATGATATTTAATAAAATAAGTAGAAATCCACTAAAAGTTTTGTTTGGTTATCTTGCAATCCCAAAATAATCGTCTCCATGCTCCAAATCCATTTTAAAGCCATTTTAAGGCATTTCGCGCATACATGAAATGAACACATTTTTCTCCAAAACTATAACAGATGCAAGCTTGTCCTGTTTGGTGGAGATGATATTTAATAAAATAAGTAGAAATCCACTAAAAGTTTTGTTTGGTTATCTTGCAATCCCGAGATAATCGTCTCCATGCTCCAAATCCATTTTAAAGCCATTTTTAAGGCATTTCGCGCATACATGAAATGAACACATTTTTCTCCAAAACTATAACAGATGCAAGCTTGTCCTGTTTGGTGGAGATGATATTTAATAAAATAAGTAGAAATCCACTAAAAGTTTTGTTTGGTTATCTTGCAATCCCGAGATAATCGTCTCCATGCTCCAAATCCATTTTAAAGCCATTTTTAAGGCATTTCGCGCATACATGAAATGAACACATTTTTCTCCAAAACTATAACAGATGCAAGCTTGTCCTGTTTGGTGGAGATGATATTTAATAAAATAAGTAGAAATCCACTAAAAGTTTTGTTTGGTTATCTTGCAATCCCGAGATAATCGTCTCCATGCTCCAAATCCATTTTAAAGCCATTTTTAAGGCATTTCGCGCATACATGAAACGAACACATTTTTCACCAAAACTATAACAGATGCAAGCTTGTCATGTTTGGTGGAGATGATATTTAATAAAATAAGTAGAAATCCACTAAAAGTTTTGTTTGGTTATCTTGCAATCCCGAGATAATCGTCTCCATGCTCCAAATCCATTTTAAAGCCATTTTTAAGGCATTTCGCGCATACATGAAATGAACACATTTTTCTCCAAAACTATAACAGATGCAAGCTTGTCCTGTTTGGTGGAGATGATATTTAATAAAATAAGTAGAAATCCACTAAAAGTTTTGTTTGGTTATCTTGCAATCCCGAGATAATCGTCTCCATGCTCCAAATCCATTTTAAAGCCATTTTTAAGGCATTTCGCGCATACATGAAATGAACACATTTTTCTCCAAAACTATAACAGATGCAAGCTTGTCCTGTTTGGTGGAGATGATATTTAATAAAATAAGTAGAAATCCACTAAAAGTTTTGTTTGGTTATCTTGCAATCCCGAGATAATCGTCTCCATGCTCCAAATCCATTTTCAAGCCATTTTTAAGGCATTTCGCGCATACATGAAACGAACACATTTTTCTCCAAAACTATAACAGATGCAAGCTTGTCATGTTTGGTGGAGATGATATTTAATAAAATAAGTAGAAATCCACTAAAAGTTTTGTTTGGTTATCTTGCAATCCCGAGATAATCGTCTCCATGCTCCAAATTTATTTTAAAGCCATTTTTAAGGCATTTCGCGCATACATGAAATGAACACATTTTTCTCCAAAACTATAACAGATGCAAGCTTGTCCTGTTTGGTGGAGATGATATTTAATAAAATAAGTAGAAATCCACTAAAAGTTTTGTTTGGTTATCTTGCAATCCCGAGATAATCGTCTCCATGCTCCAAATCCATTTTAAAGCCATTTTTAAGGCATTTCGCGCATACATGAAATGAACACATTTTTCTCCAAAACTATAACAGATGCAAGCTTGTCCTGTTTGGTGGAGATAATATTTAATAAAATAAGTAGAAATCTACTAAAAGTTTCGTTTGTTTATATTGCCATCCTGAGATAATCGTCTCCATGCTCCAAATCCATTTTAAAGCCATTTCAAAGGCATTTTGCGCATACATGAAATGAACACATTTTTCTCCAAAACTATAACACATGCAAGCTTGTCCTGTTTGGTGGAGATGATATTTAATAAAATAAGTAGAAATCCACTAAAAGTTTTGTTTGGTTATCTTGCAATCCCGAGATAATCGTCTCCATGCTCCAAATCCATTTTAAAGCCATTTTTAAGGCATTTCGCGCATACATGAAATGAACACATTTTTCTCCAAAACTATAACAGATGCAAGCTTGTCCTGTTTGGTGGAGATGATATTTAATAAAATAAGTAGAAATCCACTAAAAGTTTTGTTTGGTTATCTTGCAATCCCGAGATAATCGTCTCCATGCTCCAAATCCATTTTAAAGCCATTTTTAAGGCATTTCGCGCATACATGAAATGAACACATTTTTCTCCAAAACTATAACAGATGCAAGCTTGTCCTGTTTGGTGGAGATGATATTTAATAAAATAAGTAGAAATCCACTAAAAGTTTTGTTTGGTTATCTTGCAATCCCGAGATAATCGTCTCCATGCTCCAAATCCATTTTAAAGCCATTTTTAAGGCATTTCGCGCATACATGAAATGAACACATTTTTCTCCAAAACTATAACAGATGCAAGCTTGTCCTGTTTGGTGGAGATGATATTTAATAAAATAAGTAGAAATCCACTAAAAGTTTTGTTTGGTTATCTTGCAATCCCGAGATAATCGTCTCCATGCTCCAAATCCATTTTAAAGCCATTTTTAAGGCATTTCGCGCATACATGAAATGAACACATTTTTCTCCAAAACTATAACAGATGCAAGCTTGTCCTGTTTGGTGGAGATGATATTTAATAAAATAAGTAGAAATCCACTAAAAGTTTTGTTTGGTTATCTTGCAATCCCGAGATAATCGTCTCCATGCTCCAAATCCATTTTAAAGCCATTTCAAAGGCATTTCGCGCATACATGAAATGAACACATTTTTCTCCAAAACTATAACAGATGCAAGCTTGTCCTGTTTGGTGGAGATGATATTTAATAAAATAAGTAGAAATCCACTAAAAGTTTTGTTTGGTTATATTGCAATCCCGAGATAATCGTCTCCATGCTCCAAATCCATTTTAAAGCCATTTTTAAGGCATTTCGCGCATACATGAAATGAACACATTTTTCTCCAAAACTATAACAGATGCAAGCTTGTCCTGTTTGGTGGAGATGATATTTAATAAAATAAGTAGAAATCCACTAAAAGTTTTGTTTGGTTATCTTGCAATCCCGAGATAATCGTCTCCATGCTCCAAATCCATTTTAAAGCCATTTTTAAGGCATTTCGCGCATACATGAAATGAACACATTTTTCTCCAAAACTATAACAGATGCAAGCTTGTCCTGTTTGGTGGAGATAATATTTAATAAAATAAGTAGAAATCCACTAAAAGTTTTGTTTGGTTATCTTGCAATCCCGAGATAATCGTCTCCATGCTCCAAATCCATTTTAAAGCCATTTTTAAGGCATTTCGCGCATACATGAAATGAACACATTTTTCTCCAAAACTATAACAGATGCAAGCTTGTCCTGTTTGGTGGAGATGATATTTAATAAAATAAGTAGAAATCCACTAAAAGTTTTGTTTGGTTATCTTGCAATCCCGAGATAATCGTCTCCATGCTCCAAATCCATTTTAAAGCCATTTTTAAGGCATTTCGCGCATACATGAAACGAACACATTTTTCACCAAAACTATAACAGATGCAAGCTTGTCATGTTTGGTGGAGATGATATTTAATAAAATAAGTAGAAATCCACTAAAAGTTTTGTTTGGTTATCTTGCAATCCCGAGATAATCGTCTCCATGCTCCAAATCCATTTTAAAGCCATTTTTAAGGCATTTCGCGCATACATGAAATGAACACATTTTTCTCCAAAACTATAACAGATGCAAGCTTGTCCTGTTTGGTGGAGATGATATTTAATAAAATAAGTAGAAATCCACTAAAAGTTTTGTTTGGTTATCTTGCAATCCCGAGATAATCGTCTCCATGCTCCAAATCCATTTTAAAGCCATTTTTAAGGCATTTCGCGCATACATGAAATGAACACATTTTTCTCCAAAACTATAACAGATGCAAGCTTGTCCTGTTTGGTGGAGATGATATTTAATAAAATAAGTAGAAATCCACTAAAAGTTTTGTTTGGTTATCTTGCAATCCCGAGATAATCGTCTCCATGCTCCAAATCCATTTTCAAGCCATTTTTAAGGCATTTCGCGCATACATGAAACGAACACATTTTTCTCCAAAACTATAACAGATGCAAGCTTGTCATGTTTGGTGGAGATGATATTTAATAAAATAAGTAGAAATCCACTAAAAGTTTTGTTTGGTTATCTTGCAATCCCGAGATAATCGTCTCCATGCTCCAAATTTATTTTAAAGCCATTTTTAAGGCATTTCGCGCATACATGAAATGAACACATTTTTCTCCAAAACTATAACAGATGCAAGCTTGTCCTGTTTGGTGGAGATGATATTTAATAAAATAAGTAGAAATCCACTAAAAGTTTTGTTTGGTTATCTTGCAATCCCGAGATAATCGTCTCCATGCTCCAAATCCATTTTAAAGCCATTTTTAAGGCATTTCGCGCATACATGAAATGAACACATTTTTCTCCAAAACTATAACAGATGCAAGCTTGTCCTGTTTGGTGGAGATAATATTTAATAAAATAAGTAGAAATCTACTAAAAGTTTCGTTTGTTTATATTGCCATCCTGAGATAATCGTCTCCATGCTCCAAATCCATTTTAAAGCCATTTCAAAGGCATTTTGCGCATACATGAAATGAACACATTTTTCTCCAAAACTATAACACATGCAAGCTTGTCCTGTTTGGTGGAGATGATATTTAATAAAATAAGTAGAAATCCACTAAAAGATTTGTTTGGTTATCTTGCAATCCCGAGATAATCGTCTCCATGCTCCAAATCCATTTTAAAGCCATTTTTAAGGCATTTCGCGCATACATGAAATGAACACATTTTTCTCCAAAACTATAACAGATGCAAGCTTGTCCTGTTTGGTGGAGATGATATTTAATAAAATAAGTAGAAATCCACTAAAAGTTTTGTTTGGTTATCTTGCAATCCCGAGATAATCGTCTCCATGCTCCAAATCCATTTTAAAGCCATTTTTAAGGCATTTCGCGCATACATGAAATGAACACATTTTTCTCCAAAACTATAACAGATGCAAGCTTGTCCTGTTTGGTGGAGATGATATTTAATAAAATAAGTAGAAATCCACTAAAAGTTTTGTTTGGTTATCTTGCAATCCCGAGATAATCGTCTCCATGCTCCAAATCCATTTTAAAGCCATTTTTAAGGCATTTCGCGCATACATGAAATGAACACATTTTTCTCCAAAACTATAACAGATGCAAGCTTGTCCTGTTTGGTGGAGATGATATTTAATAAAATAAGTAGAAATCCACTAAAAGTTTTGTTTGGTTATCTTGCAATCCCGAGATAATCGTCTCCATGCTCCAAATCCATTTTAAAGCCATTTTTAAGGCATTTCGCGCATACATGAAATGAACACATTTTTCTCCAAAACTATAACAGATGCAAGCTTGTCCTGTTTGGTGGAGATGATATTTAATAAAATAAGTAGAAATCCACTAAAAGTTTTGTTTGGTTATCTTGCAATCCCGAGATAATCGTCTCCATGCTCCAAATCCATTTTAAAGCCATTTCAAAGGCATTTTGCGCATACATGAAATGAACACATTTTTCTCCAAAACTATAACAGATGCAAGCTTGTCCTGTTTGGTGGAGATGATATTTAATAAAATAAGAATCCACTAAAAGTTTTGTTTGGTTATCTTGGCAATCCCGAGATAATCGTCTCCATGCTCCAAATCCATTTTAAAGCCATTTTTAAGGCATTCGCGCATACATGAAATGAACACAATTTTTCTCCAAAACTATAACAGATGCAAGCTTGTCCTGTTTGGTGGAGATGATATTTAATAAAATAAGTAGAAATCCACTAAAAGTTTTGTTTGGTTATCTTGCAATCCCGAGATAATCGTCTCCATGCTCCAAATCCATTTTAAAGCCATTTTTAAGGCATTTCGCGCATACATGAAATGAACACATTTTTCTCCAAAACTATAACAGATGCAAGCTTGTCCTGTTTGGTGGAGATGATATTTAATAAAATAAGTAGAAATCCACTAAAAGTTTTGTTTGGTTATCTTGCAATCCCGAGATAATCGTCTCCCTGCTCCAAATCCATTTAAAGCCATTTTTAAGGCATTTCGCGCATACATGAAATGAAACACATTTTTCTCCAAAACTATAACAGATGCAAGCTTGTCCTGTTTGGTGGAGATGATATTTAATAAAATAAGTAGAAATCCACTAAAAGTTTTGTTTGGTTATCTTGCAATCCCGAGATAATCGTCTCCATGCTCCAAATCCATTTAAAAGCCATTTTTAAGGCATTTCGCGCATACATGAAATGAACACATTTTTCTCCAAAACTATAACAGATGCAAGCTTGTCCTGTTTGGTGGAGATGATATTTAATAAAATAAGTAGAAATCCACTAAAAGTTTTGTTTGGTTATCTTGCAATCCCGAGATAATCGTCTCCATGCTCCAAATCCATTTTAAAGCCATTTTTAAGGCATTTCGCGCATACATGAAATGAACACATTTTTTCTCCAAAACTATAACAGATGCAAGCTTGTCCTGTTTGGTGGAGATAATATTTAATAAAATAAGTAGAAATCTACTAAAAGTTTCGTTTGTTTATATTGCCAATCCTGAGATAATCGTCTCCATGCTCCAAATCCATTTTAAAGCCATTTCAAAGGCATTTTGCGCATACATGAAATGAACACATTTTTCTCCAAAACTATAACACATGCAAGCTTGTCCTGTTTGGTGGAGATGATATTTAATAAAATAAGTAGAAATCCACTAAAAGTTTTGTTTGGTTATCTTGCAATCCCGAGATAATCGTCTCCATGCTCCAAATCCATTTTAAAGCCATTTTTAAGGCATTTCGCGCATACATGAAATGAACACATTTTTCTCCAAAACTATAACAGATGCAAGCTTGTCCTGTTTGGTGGAGATGATATTTAATAAAATAAGTAGAAATCCACTAAAAGTTTTGTTTGGTTATCTTGCAATCCCGAGATAATCGGCTCCATGCTCCAAATCCATTTTAAAGCCATTTTTAAGGCATTTCGCGCATACATGAAATGAACACATTTTTCTCCAAAACTATAACAGATGCAAGCTTGTCCTGTTTGGTGGAGATGATATTTAATAAAATAAAGTAGAAATCCACTAAAAGTTTTGTTTGGTTATCTTGCAATCCCGAGATAATCGTCTCCATGCTCCAAATCCATTTTAAAGCCATTTTTAAGGCATTTCGCGCATACATGAAATGAACACATTTTTCTCCAAAACTATAACAGATGCAAGCTTGTCCTGTTTGGTGGAGATGATATTTAATAAAATAAGTAGAAATCCACTAAAAGTTTTGTTTGGTTATCTTGCAATCCCGAGATAATCGTATCCATGCTCCAAATCCATTTTAAAGCCATTTTTAAGGCATTTCGCGCATACATGAAATGAACACATTTTTCTCCAAAACTATAACAGATGCAAGCTTGTCCTGTTTGGTGGAGATGATATTTAATAAAATAAGTAGAAATCCACTAAAAGTTTTGTTTGGTTATCTTGCAATCCCGAGATAATCATCTCCATGCTCCAAATCCATTTTAAAGCCATTTCAAAGGCATTTTGCGCATACATGAAATGAACACATTTTTCTCCAAAACTATAACAGATGCAAGCTTGTCCTGTTTGGTGGAGATGATATTTAATAAAATAAGTAGAAATCCACTAAAAGTTTTGTTTGGTTATCTTGCAATCCCGAGATAATCGTCTCCATGCTCCAAATCCATTTTAAAGCCATTTTTAAGGCATTTCGCGCATACATGAAATGAACACATTTTTCTCCAAAACTATAACAGATGCAAGCTTGTCCTGTTTGGTGGAGATAATATTTAATAAAATAAGTAGAAATCTACTAAAAGTTTCGTTTGTTTATATTGCCATCCTGAGATAATCGTCTCCATGCTCCAAATCCATTTTAAAGCCATTTCAAAGGCATTTTGCGCATACATGAAATGAACACATTTTTCTCCAAAACTATAACACATGCAAGCTTGTCCTGTTTGGTGGAGATGATATTTAATAAAATAAGTAGAAATCCACTAAAAGTTTTGTTTGGTTATCTTGCAATCCCGAGATAATCGTCTCCATGCTCCAAATCCATTTTAAAGCCATTTTTAAGGCATTTCGCGCATACATGAAATGAACACATTTTTCTCCAAAACTATAACAGATGCAAGCTTGTCCTGTTTGGTGGAGATGATATTTAATAAAATAAGTAGAAATCCACTAAAAGTTTTGTTTGGTTATCTTGCAATCCCGAGATAATCGTCTCCATGCTCCAAATCCATTTTAAAGCCATTTTTAAGGCATTTCGCGCATACATGAAATGAACACATTTTTCTCCAAAACTATAACAGATGCAAGCTTGTCCTGTTTGGTGGAGATGATATTTAATAAAATAAGTAGAAATCCACTAAAAGTTTTGTTTGGTTATCTTGCAATCCCGAGATAATCGTCTCCATGCTCCAAATCCATTTTAAAGCCATTTTTAAGGCATTTCGCGCATACATGAAATGAACACATTTTTCTCCAAAACTATAACAGATGCAAGCTTGTCCTGTTTGGTGGAGATGATATTTAATAAAATAAGTAGAAATCCACTAAAAGTTTTGTTTGGTTATCTTGCAATCCCGAAATAATCGTCTCCATGCTCCAAATCCATTTTAAAGCCATTTTTAAGGCATTTCGCGCATACATGAAATGAACACATTTTTCTCCAAAACTATAACAGATGCAAGCTTGTCCTGTTTGGTGGAGATGATATTTAATAAAATAAGTAGAAATCCACTAAAAGTTTTGTTTGGTTATCTTGCAATCCCGAGATAATCGTCTCCATGCTCCAAATCCATTTTAAAGCCATTTCAAAGGCATTTTGAGCATACATGAAATGAACACATTTTTCTCCAAAACTATAACAGATGCAAGCTTGTCCTGTTTGGTGGAGATGATATTTAATAAAATAAGTAGAAATCCACTAAAAGTTTTGTTTGGTTATCTTGCAATCCCGAGATAATCGTCTCCATGCTCCAAATCCATTTTAAAGCCATTTTTAAGGCATTTCGCGCATACATGAAATGAACACATTTTTCTCCAAAACTATAACAGATGCAAGCTTGTCCTGTTTGGTGGAGATGATATTTAATAAAATAAGTAGAAATCCACTAAAAGTTTTGTTTGGTTATCTTGCAATCCCGAGATAATCGTCTCCATGCTCCAAATCCATTTTAAAGCCATTTTTAAGGCATTTCGCGCATACATGAAATGAACACATTTTTCTCCAAAACTATAACAGATGCAAGCTTGTCCTGTTTGGTGGAGATGATATTTAATAAAATAAGTAGAAATCCACTAAAATTTTTGTTTGGTTATCTTGCAATCCCGAGATAATCGTCTCCATGCTCCAAATCCATTTTAAAGCCATTTTTAAGGCATTTCGCGCATACATGAAATGAACACATTTTTCTCCAAAACTATAACAGATGCAAGCTTGTCCTGTTTGGTGGAGATGATATTTAATAAAATAAGTAGAAATCCACTAAAAGTTTTGTTTGGTTATCTTGCAATCCCGAGATAATCGTCTCCATGCTCCAAATCCATTTTAAAGCCATTTCAAAGGCATTTTGCGCATACATGAAATGAACACATTTTTCTCCAAAACTATAACAGATGCAAGCTTGTCCTGTTTGGTGGAGATGATATTTAATAAAATAAGTAGAAATCCACTAAAAGTTTTGTTTGGTTATCTTGCAATCCCGAGATAATCGTCTCCATGCTCCAAATCCATTTTAAAGCCATTTTTAAGGCATTTCGCGCATACATGAAATGAACACATTTTTCTCCAAAACTATAACAGATGCAAGCTTGTCCTGTTTGGTGGAGATAATATTTAATAAAATAAGTAGAAATCTACTAAAAGTTTCGTTTGTTTATATTGCCATCCTGAGATAATCGTCTCCATGCTCCAAATCCATTTTAAAGCCATTTCAAAGGCATTTTGCGCATACATGAAATGAACACATTTTTCTCCAAAACTATAACACATGCAAGCTTGTCCTGTTTGGTGGAGATGATATTTAATAAAATAAGTAGAAATCCACTAAAAGTTTTGTTTGGTTATCTTGCAATCCCGAGATAATCGTCTCCATGCTCCAAATCCATTTTAAAGCCATTTTTAAGGCATTTCGCGCATACATGAAATGAACACATTTTTCTCCAAAACTATAACAGATGCAAGCTTGTCCTGTTTGGTGGAGATGATATTTAATAAAATAAGTAGAAATCCACTAAAAGTTTTGTTTGGTTATCTTGCAATCCCGAGATAATCGTCTCCATGCTCCAAATCCATTTTAAAGCCATTTTTAAGGCATTTCGCGCATACATGAAATGAACACATTTTTCTCCAAAACTATAACAGATGCAAGCTTGTCCTGTTTGGTGGAGATGATATTTAATAAAATAAGTAGAAATCCACTAAAAGTTTTGTTTGGTTATCTTGCAATCCCGAGATAATCGTCTCCATGCTCCAAATCCATTTTAAAGCCATTTTTAAGGCATTTCGCGCATACATGAAATGAACACATTTTTCTCCAAAACTATAACAGATGCAAGCTTGTCCTGTTTGGTGGAGATAATATTTAATAAAATAAGTAGAAATCTACTAAAAGTTTCGTTTGTTTATATTGCCATCCTGAGATAATCGTCTCCATGCTCCAAATCCATTTTAAAGCCATTTCAAAGGCATTTTGCGCATACATGAAATGAACACATTTTTCTCCAAAACTATAACACATGCAAGCTTGTCCTGTTTGGTGGAGATGATATTTAATAAAATAAGTAGAAATCCACTAAAAGTTTTGTTTGGTTATCTTGCAATCCCGAGATAATCGTCTCCATGCTCCAAATCCATTTTAAAGCCATTTTTAAGGCATTTCGCGCATACATGAAATGAACACATTTTTCTCCAAAACTATAACAGATGCAAGCTTGTCCTGTTTGGTGGAGATGATATTTAATAAAATAAGTAGAAATCCACTAAAAGTTTTGTTTGGTTATCTTGCAATCCCGAGATAATCGTCTCCATGCTCCAAATCCATTTTAAAGCCATTTTTAAGGCATTTCGCGCATACATGAAATGAACACATTTTTCTCCAAAACTATAACAGATGCAAGCTTGTCCTGTTTGGTGGAGATGATATTTAATAAAATAAGTAGAAATCCACTAAAAGTTTTGTTTGGTTATCTTGCAATCCCGAGATAATCGTCTCCATGCTCCAAATCCATTTTAAAGCCATTTTTAAGGCATTTCGCGCATACATGAAATGAACACATTTTTCTCCAAAACTATAACAGATGCAAGCTTGTCCTGTTTGGTGGAGATGATATTTAATAAAATAAGTAGAAATCCACTAAAAGTTTTGTTTGGTTATCTTGCAATCCCGAGATAATCGTCTCCATGCTCCAAATCCATTTTAAAGCCATTTTTAAGGCATTTCGCGCATACATGAAATGAACACATTTTTCTCCAAAACTATAACAGATGCAAGCTTGTCCTGTTTGGTGGAGATGATATTTAATAAAATAAGTAGAAATCCACTAAAAGTTTTGTTTGGTTATCTTGCAATCCCGAGATAATCGTCTCCATGCTCCAAATCCATTTTAAAGCCATTTCAAAGGCATTTTGAGCATACATGAAATGAACACATTTTTCTCCAAAACTATAACAGATGCAAGCTTGTCCTGTTTGGTGGAGATGATATTTAATAAAATAAGTAGAAATCCACTAAAAGTTTTGTTTGGTTATCTTGCAATCCCGAGATAATCGTCTCCATGCTCCAAATCCATTTTAAAGCCATTTTTAAGGCATTTCGCGCATACATGAAATGAACACATTTTTCTCCAAAACTATAACAGATGCAAGCTTGTCCTGTTTGGTGGAGATGATATTTAATAAAATAAGTAGAAATCCACTAAAAGTTTTGTTTGGTTATCTTGCAATCCCGAGATAATCGTCTCCATGCTCCAAATCCATTTTAAAGCCATTTTTAAGGCATTTCGCGCATACATGAAATGAACACATTTTTCTCCAAAACTATAACAGATGCAAGCTTGTCCTGTTTGGTGGAGATGATATTTAATAAAATAAGTAGAAATCCACTAAAATTTTTGTTTGGTTATCTTGCAATCCCGAGATAATCGTCTCCATGCTCCAAATCCATTTTAAAGCCATTTTTAAGGCATTTCGCGCATACATGAAATGAACACATTTTTCTCCAAAACTATAACAGATGCAAGCTTGTCCTGTTTGGTGGAGATGATATTTAATAAAATAAGTAGAAATCCACTAAAAGTTTTGTTTGGTTATCTTGCAATCCCGAGATAATCGTCTCCATGCTCCAAATCCATTTTAAAGCCATTTCAAAGGCATTTTGCGCATACATGAAATGAACACATTTTTCTCCAAAACTATAACAGATGCAAGCTTGTCCTGTTTGGTGGAGATGATATTTAATAAAATAAGTAGAAATCCACTAAAAGTTTTGTTTGGTTATCTTGCAATCCCGAGATAATCGTCTCCATGCTCCAAATCCATTTTAAAGCCATTTTTAAGGCATTTCGCGCATACATGAAATGAACACATTTTTCTCCAAAACTATAACAGATGCAAGCTTGTCCTGTTTGGTGGAGATGATATTTAATAAAATAAGTAGAAATCCACTAAAAGTTTTGTTTGGTTATCTTGCAATCCCGAAATAATCGTCTCCATGCTCCAAATCCATTTTAAAGCCATTTTTAAGGCATTTCGCGCATACATGAAATGAACACATTTTTCTCCAAAACTATAACAGATGCAAGCTTGTCCTGTTTGGTGGAGATGATATTTAATAAAATAAGTAGAAATCCACTAAAAGTTTTGTTTGGTTATCTTGCAATCCCGAGATAATCGTCTCCATGCTCCAAATCCATTTTAAAGCCATTTCAAAGGCATTTTGAGCATACATGAAATGAACACATTTTTCTCCAAAACTATAACAGATGCAAGCTTGTCCTGTTTGGTGGAGATGATATTTAATAAAATAAGTAGAAATCCACTAAAAGTTTTGTTTGGTTATCTTGCAATCCCGAGATAATCGTCTCCATGCTCCAAATCCATTTTAAAGCCATTTCAAAGGCATTTTGAGCATACATGAAATGAACACATTTTTCTCCAAAACTATAACAGATGCAAGCTTGTCCTGTTTGGTGGAGATGATATTTAATAAAATAAGTAGAAATCCACTAAAAGTTTTGTTTGGTTATCTTGCAATCCCGAGATAATCGTCTCCATGCTCCAAATCCATTTTAAAGCCATTTTTAAGGCATTTCGCGCATACATGAAATGAACACATTTTTCTCCAAAACTATAACAGATGCAAGCTTGTCCTGTTTGGTGGAGATGATATTTAATAAAATAAGTAGAAATCCACTAAAAGTTTTGTTTGGTTATCTTGCAATCCCGAGATAATCGTCTCCATGCTCCAAATCCATTTTAAAGCCATTTTTAAGGCATTTCGCGCATACATGAAATGAACACATTTTTCTCCAAAACTATAACAGATGCAAGCTTGTCCTGTTTGGTGGAGATGATATTTAATAAAATAAGTAGAAATCCACTAAAATTTTTGTTTGGTTATCTTGCAATCCCGAGATAATCGTCTCCATGCTCCAAATCCATTTTAAAGCCATTTTTAAGGCATTTCGCGCATACATGAAATGAACACATTTTTCTCCAAAACTATAACAGATGCAAGCTTGTCCTGTTTGGTGGAGATGATATTTAATAAAATAAGTAGAAATCCACTAAAAGTTTTGTTTGGTTATCTTGCAATCCCGAGATAATCGTCTCCATGCTCCAAATCCATTTTAAAGCCATTTCAAAGGCATTTTGCGCATACATGAAATGAACACATTTTTCTCCAAAACTATAACAGATGCAAGCTTGTCCTGTTTGGTGGAGATGATATTTAATAAAATAAGTAGAAATCCACTAAAAGTTTTGTTTGGTTATCTTGCAATCCCGAGATAATCGTCTCCATGCTCCAAATCCATTTTAAAGCCATTTTTAAGGCATTTCGCGCATACATGAAATGAACACATTTTTCTCCAAAACTATAACAGATGCAAGCTTGTCCTGTTTGGTGGAGATAATATTTAATAAAATAAGTAGAAATCTACTAAAAGTTTCGTTTGTTTATATTGCCATCCTGAGATAATCGTCTCCATGCTCCAAATCCATTTTAAAGCCATTTCAAAGGCATTTTGCGCATACATGAAATGAACACATTTTTCTCCAAAACTATAACACATGCAAGCTTGTCCTGTTTGGTGGAGATGATATTTAATAAAATAAGTAGAAATCCACTAAAAGTTTTGTTTGGTTATCTTGCAATCCCGAGATAATCGTCTCCATGCTCCAAATCCATTTTAAAGCCATTTTTAAGGCATTTCGCGCATACATGAAATGAACACATTTTTCTCCAAAACTATAACAGATGCAAGCTTGTCCTGTTTGGTGGAGATGATATTTAATAAAATAAGTAGAAATCCACTAAAAGTTTTGTTTGGTTATCTTGCAATCCCGAGATAATCGTCTCCATGCTCCAAATCCATTTTAAAGCCATTTTTAAGGCATTTCGCGCATACATGAAATGAACACATTTTTCTCCAAAACTATAACAGATGCAAGCTTGTCCTGTTTGGTGGAGATGATATTTAATAAAATAAGTAGAAATCCACTAAAAGTTTTGTTTGGTTATCTTGCAATCCCGAGATAATCGTCTCCATGCTCCAAATCCATTTTAAAGCCATTTTTAAGGCATTTCGCGCATACATGAAATGAACACATTTTTCTCCAAAACTATAACAGATGCAAGCTTGTCCTGTTTGGTGGAGATAATATTTAATAAAATAAGTAGAAATCTACTAAAAGTTTCGTTTGTTTATATTGCCATCCTGAGATAATCGTCTCCATGCTCCAAATCCATTTTAAAGCCATTTCAAAGGCATTTTGCGCATACATGAAATGAACACATTTTTCTCCAAAACTATAACACATGCAAGCTTGTCCTGTTTGGTGGAGATGATATTTAATAAAATAAGTAGAAATCCACTAAAAGTTTTGTTTGGTTATCTTGCAATCCCGAGATAATCGTCTCCATGCTCCAAATCCATTTTAAAGCCATTTTTAAGGCATTTCGCGCATACATGAAATGAACACATTTTTCTCCAAAACTATAACAGATGCAAGCTTGTCCTGTTTGGTGGAGATGATATTTAATAAAATAAGTAGAAATCCACTAAAAGTTTTGTTTGGTTATCTTGCAATCCCGAGATAATCGTCTCCATGCTCCAAATCCATTTTAAAGCCATTTTTAAGGCATTTCGCGCATACATGAAATGAACACATTTTTCTCCAAAACTATAACAGATGCAAGCTTGTCCTGTTTGGTGGAGATGATATTTAATAAAATAAGTAGAAATCCACTAAAAGTTTTGTTTGGTTATCTTGCAATCCCGAGATAATCGTCTCCATGCTCCAAATCCATTTTAAAGCCATTTTTAAGGCATTTCGCGCATACATGAAATGAACACATTTTTCTCCAAAACTATAACAGATGCAAGCTTGTCCTGTTTGGTGGAGATGATATTTAATAAAATAAGTAGAAATCCACTAAAAGTTTTGTTTGGTTATCTTGCAATCCCGAGATAATCGTCTCCATGCTCCAAATCCATTTTAAAGCCATTTTTAAGGCATTTCGCGCATACATGAAATGAACACATTTTTCTCCAAAACTATAACAGATGCAAGCTTGTCCTGTTTGGTGGAGATGATATTTAATAAAATAAGTAGAAATCCACTAAAAGTTTTGTTTGGTTATCTTGCAATCCCGAGATAATCGTCTCCATGCTCCAAATCCATTTTAAAGCCATTTCAAAGGCATTTTGAGCATACATGAAATGAACACATTTTTCTCCAAAACTATAACAGATGCAAGCTTGTCCTGTTTGGTGGAGATGATATTTAATAAAATAAGTAGAAATCCACTAAAAGTTTTGTTTGGTTATCTTGCAATCCCGAGATAATCGTCTCCATGCTCCAAATCCATTTTAAAGCCATTTTTAAGGCATTTCGCGCATACATGAAATGAACACATTTTTCTCCAAAACTATAACAGATGCAAGCTTGTCCTGTTTGGTGGAGATGATATTTAATAAAATAAGTAGAAATCCACTAAAAGTTTTGTTTGGTTATCTTGCAATCCCGAGATAATCGTCTCCATGCTCCAAATCCATTTTAAAGCCATTTTTAAGGCATTTCGCGCATACATGAAATGAACACATTTTTCTCCAAAACTATAACAGATGCAAGCTTGTCCTGTTTGGTGGAGATGATATTTAATAAAATAAGTAGAAATCCACTAAAATTTTTGTTTGGTTATCTTGCAATCCCGAGATAATCGTCTCCATGCTCCAAATCCATTTTAAAGCCATTTTTAAGGCATTTCGCGCATACATGAAATGAACACATTTTTCTCCAAAACTATAACAGATGCAAGCTTGTCCTGTTTGGTGGAGATGATATTTAATAAAATAAGTAGAAATCCACTAAAAGTTTTGTTTGGTTATCTTGCAATCCCGAGATAATCGTCTCCATGCTCCAAATCCATTTTAAAGCCATTTCAAAGGCATTTTGCGCATACATGAAATGAACACATTTTTCTCCAAAACTATAACAGATGCAAGCTTGTCCTGTTTGGTGGAGATGATATTTAATAAAATAAGTAGAAATCCACTAAAAGTTTTGTTTGGTTATCTTGCAATCCCGAGATAATCGTCTCCATGCTCCAAATCCATTTTAAAGCCATTTTTAAGGCATTTCGCGCATACATGAAATGAACACATTTTTCTCCAAAACTATAACAGATGCAAGCTTGTCCTGTTTGGTGGAGATAATATTTAATAAAATAAGTAGAAATCTACTAAAAGTTTCGTTTGTTTATATTGCCATCCTGAGATAATCGTCTCCATGCTCCAAATCCATTTTAAAGCCATTTCAAAGGCATTTTGCGCATACATGAAATGAACACATTTTTCTCCAAAACTATAACACATGCAAGCTTGTCCTGTTTGGTGGAGATGATATTTAATAAAATAAGTAGAAATCCACTAAAAGTTTTGTTTGGTTATCTTGCAATCCCGAGATAATCGTCTCCATGCTCCAAATCCATTTTAAAGCCATTTTTAAGGCATTTCGCGCATACATGAAATGAACACATTTTTCTCCAAAACTATAACAGATGCAAGCTTGTCCTGTTTGGTGGAGATGATATTTAATAAAATAAGTAGAAATCCACTAAAAGTTTTGTTTGGTTATCTTGCAATCCCGAGATAATCGTCTCCATGCTCCAAATCCATTTTAAAGCCATTTTTAAGGCATTTCGCGCATACATGAAATGAACACATTTTTCTCCAAAACTATAACAGATGCAAGCTTGTCCTGTTTGGTGGAGATGATATTTAATAAAATAAGTAGAAATCCACTAAAAGTTTTGTTTGGTTATCTTGCAATCCCGAGATAGTCGTCTCCATGCTCCAAATCCATTTTAAAGCCATTTTTAAGGCATTTCGCGCATACATGAAATGAACACATTTTTCTCCAAAACTATAACAGATGCAAGCTTGTCCTGTTTGGTGGAGATGATATTTAATAAAATAAGTAGAAATCCACTAAAAGTTTTGTTTGGTTATCTTGCAATCCCGAGATAATCGTCTCCATGCTCCAAATCCATTTTAAAGCCATTTTTAAGGCATTTCGCGCATACATGAAATGAACACATTTTTCTCCAAAACTATAACAGATGCAAGCTTGTCCTGTTTGGTGGAGATGATATTTAATAAAATAAGTAGAAATCCACTAAAAGTTTTGTTTGGTTATCTTGCAATCCCGAGATAATCGTCTCCATGCTCCAAATCCATTTTAAAGCCATTTCAAAGGCATTTTGCGCATACATGAAATGAACACATTTTTCTCCAAAACTATAACACATGCAAGCTTGTCCTGTTTGGTGGAGATGATATTTAATAAAATAAGTAGAAATCCACTAAAAGTTTTGTTTGGTTATCTTGCAATCCCGAGATAATCGTCTCCATGCTCCAAATCCATTTTAAAGCCATTTTTAAGGCATTTCGCGCATACATGAAATGAACACATTTTTCTCCAAAACTATAACAGATGCAAGCTTGTCCTGTTTGGTGGAGATGATATTTAATAAAATAAGTAGAAATCCACTAAAAGTTTTGTTTGGTTATCTTGCAATCCCGAGATAATCGTCTCCATGCTCCAAATCCATTTTAAAGCCATTTTTAAGGCATTTCGCGCATACATGAAATGAACACATTTTTCTCCAAAACTATAACAGATGCAAGCTTGTCCTGTTTGGTGGAGATGATATTTAATAAAATAAGTAGAAATCCACTAAAATTTTTGTTTGGTTATCTTGCAATCCCGAGATAATCGTCTCCATGCTCCAAATCCATTTTAAAGCCATTTTTAAGGCATTTCGCGCATACATGAAATGAACACATTTTTCTCCAAAACTATAACAGATGCAAGCTTGTCCTGTTTGGTGGAGATGATATTTAATAAAATAAGTAGAAATCCACTAAAAGTTTTGTTTGGTTATCTTGCAATCCCGAGATAATCGTCTCCATGCTCCAAATCCATTTTAAAGCCATTTTTAAGGCATTTCGCGCATACATGAAATGAACACATTTTTCTCCAAAACTATAACAGATGCAAGCTTGTCCTGTTTGGTGGAGATGATATTTAATAAAATAAGTAGAAATCCACTAAAAGTTTTGTTTGGTTATCTTGCAATCCCGAGATAATCGTCTCCATGCTCCAAATCCATTTTAAAGCCATTTTTAAGGCATTTCGCGCATACATGAAATGAACACATTTTTCTCCAAAACTATAACAGATGCAAGCTTGTCCTGTTTGGTGGAGATGATATTTAATAAAATAAGTAGAAATCCACTAAAAGTTTTGTTTGGTTATCTTGCAATCCCGAGATAATCGTCTCCATGCTCCAAATCCATTTTAAAGCCATTTTTAAGGCATTTCGCGCATACATGAAATGAACACATTTTTCTCCAAAACTATAACAGATGCAAGCTTGTCCTGTTTGGTGGAGATGATATTTAATAAAATAAGTAGAAATCCACTAAAAGTTTTGTTTGGTTATCTTGCAATCCCGAGATAATCGTCTCCATGCTCCAAATCCATTTTAAAGCCATTTCAAAGGCATTTTGAGCATACATGAAATGAACACATTTTTCTCCAAAACTATAACAGATGCAAGCTTGTCCTGTTTGGTGGAGATGATATTTAATAAAATAAGTAGAAATCCACTAAAAGTTTTGTTTGGTTATCTTGCAATCCCGAGATAATCGTCTCCATGCTCCAAATCCATTTTAAAGCCATTTTTAAGGCATTTCGCGCATACATGAAATGAACACATTTTTCTCCAAAACTATAACAGATGCAAGCTTGTCCTGTTTGGTGGAGATGATATTTAATAAAATAAGTAGAAATCCACTAAAAGTTTTGTTTGGTTATCTTGCAATCCCGAGATAATCGTCTCCATGCTCCAAATCCATTTTAAAGCCATTTTTAAGGCATTTCGCGCATACATGAAATGAACACATTTTTCTCCAAAACTATAACAGATGCAAGCTTGTCCTGTTTGGTGGAGATGATATTTAATAAAATAAGTAGAAATCCACTAAAATTTTTGTTTGGTTATCTTGCAATCCCGAGATAATCGTCTCCATGCTCCAAATCCATTTTAAAGCCATTTTTAAGGCATTTCGCGCATACATGAAATGAACACATTTTTCTCCAAAACTATAACAGATGCAAGCTTGTCCTGTTTGGTGGAGATGATATTTAATAAAATAAGTAGAAATCCACTAAAAGTTTTGTTTGGTTATCTTGCAATCCCGAGATAATCGTCTCCATGCTCCAAATCCATTTTAAAGCCATTTCAAAGGCATTTTGCGCATACATGAAATGAACACATTTTTCTCCAAAACTATAACAGATGCAAGCTTGTCCTGTTTGGTGGAGATGATATTTAATAAAATAAGTAGAAATCCACTAAAAGTTTTGTTTGGTTATCTTGCAATCCCGAGATAATCGTCTCCATGCTCCAAATCCATTTTAAAGCCATTTTTAAGGCATTTCGCGCATACATGAAATGAACACATTTTTCTCCAAAACTATAACAGATGCAAGCTTGTCCTGTTTGGTGGAGATAATATTTAATAAAATAAGTAGAAATCTACTAAAAGTTTCGTTTGTTTATATTGCCATCCTGAGATAATCGTCTCCATGCTCCAAATCCATTTTAAAGCCATTTCAAAGGCATT
The DNA here is from genome assembly GCF_048569485.1 of Anomaloglossus baeobatrachus. Taxonomy (NCBI): domain Eukaryota; kingdom Metazoa; phylum Chordata; class Amphibia; order Anura; family Aromobatidae; genus Anomaloglossus; species Anomaloglossus baeobatrachus. The sequence continues at coordinate 363,944 of NW_027442096.1, read as the reverse complement.
TTGCGCATACATGAAATGAACACATTTTTCTCCAAAACTATAACACATGCAAGCTTGTCCTGTTTGGTGGAGATGATATTTAATAAAATAAGTAGAAATCCACTAAAAGTTTTGTTTGGTTATCTTGCAATCCCGAGATAATCGTCTCCATGCTCCAAATCCATTTTAAAGCCATTTTTAAGGCATTTCGCGCATACATGAAATGAACACATTTTTCTCCAAAACTATAACAGATGCAAGCTTGTCCTGTTTGGTGGAGATGATATTTAATAAAATAAGTAGAAATCCACTAAAAGTTTTGTTTGGTTATCTTGCAATCCCGAGATAATCGTCTCCATGCTCCAAATCCATTTTAAAGCCATTTTTAAGGCATTTCGCGCATACATGAAATGAACACATTTTTCTCCAAAACTATAACAGATGCAAGCTTGTCCTGTTTGGTGGAGATGATATTTAATAAAATAAGTAGAAATCCACTAAAAGTTTTGTTTGGTTATCTTGCAATCCCGAGATAATCGTCTCCATGCTCCAAATCCATTTTAAAGCCATTTTTAAGGCATTTCGCGCATACATGAAATGAACACATTTTTCTCCAAAACTATAACAGATGCAAGCTTGTCCTGTTTGGTGGAGATAATATTTAATAAAATAAGTAGAAATCTACTAAAAGTTTCGTTTGTTTATATTGCCATCCTGAGATAATCGTCTCCATGCTCCAAATCCATTTTAAAGCCATTTCAAAGTCATTTTGCGCATACATGAAATGAACACATTTTTCTCCAAAACTATAACACATGCAAGCTTGTCCTGTTTGGTGGAGATGATATTTAATAAAATAAGTAGAAATCCACTAAAAGTTTTGTTTGGTTATCTTGCAATCCCGAGATAATCGTCTCCATGCTCCAAATCCATTTTAAAGCCATTTTTAAGGCATTTCGCGCATACATGAAATGAACACATTTTTCTCCAAAACTATAACAGATGCAAGCTTGTCCTGTTTGGTGGAGATGATATTTAATAAAATAAGTAGAAATCCACTAAAAGTTTTGTTTGGTTATCTTGCAATCCCGAGATAATCGTCTCCATGCTCCAAATCCATTTTAAAGCCATTTTTAAGGCATTTCGCGCATACATGAAATGAACACATTTTTCTCCAAAACTATAACAGATGCAAGCTTGTCCTGTTTGGTGGAGATGATATTTAATAAAATAAGTAGAAATCCACTAAAAGTTTTGTTTGGTTATCTTGCAATCCCGAGATAATCGTCTCCATGCTCCAAATCCATTTTAAAGCCATTTTTAAGGCATTTCGCGCATACATGAAATGAACACATTTTTCTCCAAAACTATAACAGATGCAAGCTTGTCCTGTTTGGTGGAGATGATATTTAATAAAATAAGTAGAAATCCACTAAAAGTTTTGTTTGGTTATCTTGCAATCCCGAGATAATCGTCTCCATGCTCCAAATCCATTTTAAAGCCATTTTTAAGGCATTTCGCGCATACATGAAATGAACACATTTTTCTCCAAAACTATAACAGATGCAAGCTTGTCCTGTTTGGTGGAGATGATATTTAATAAAATAAGTAGAAATCCACTAAAAGTTTTCTTTGGTTATCTTGCAATCCCGAGATAATCGTCTCCATGCTCCAAATCCATTTTAAAGCCATTTCAAAGGCATTTTGAGCATACATGAAATGAACACATTTTTCTCCAAAACTATAACAGATGCAAGCTTGTCCTGTTTGGTGGAGATGATATTTAATAAAATAAGTAGAAATCCACTAAAAGTTTTGTTTGGTTATCTTGCAATCCCGAGATAATCGTCTCCATGCTCCAAATCCATTTTAAAGCCATTTTTAAGGCATTTCGCGCATACATGAAATGAACACATTTTTCTCCAAAACTATAACAGATGCAAGCTTGTCCTGTTTGGTGGAGATGATATTTAATAAAATAAGTAGAAATCCACTAAAAGTTTTGTTTGGTTATATTGCAATCCCGAGATAATCGTCTCCATGCTCCAAATCCATTTTAAAGCCATTTTTAAGGCATTTCGCGCATACATGAAATGAACACATTTTTCTCCAAAACAATAACAGATGCAAGCTTGTCCTGTTTGGTGGAGATGATATTTAATAAAATAAGTAGAAATCCACTAAAAGTTTTGTTTGGTTATCTTGCAATCCCGAGATAATCGTCTCCATGCTCCAAATCCATTTTAAAGCCATTTTTAAGGCATTTCGCGCATACATGAAATGAACACATTTTTCTCCAAAACTATAACAGATGCAAGCTTGTCCTGTTTGGTGGAGATAATATTTAATAAAATAAGTAGAAATCTACTAAAAGTTTCGTTTGTTTATATTGCCATCCTGAGATAATCGTCTCCATGCTCCAAATCCATTTTAAAGCCATTTCAAAGGCATTTTGCGCATACATGAAATGAACACATTTTTCTCCAAAACTATAACACATGCAAGCTTGTCCTGTTTGGTGGAGATGATATTTAATAAAATAAGTAGAAATCCACTAAAAGTTTTGTTTGGTTATCTTGAAATCCCGAGATAATCGTCTCCATGCTCCAAATCCATTTTAAAGCCATTTTTAAGGCATTTCGCGCATACATGAAATGAACACATTTTTCTCCAAAACTATAACAGATGCAAGCTTGTCCTGTTTGGTGGAGATGATATTTAATAAAATAAGTAGAAATCCACTAAAAGTTTTGTTTGGTTATCTTGCAATCCCGAGATAATCGTCTCCATGCTCCAAATCCATTTTAAAGCCATTTTTAAGGCATTTCGCGCATACATGAAATGAACACATTTTTCTCCAAAACTATAACAGATGCAAGCTTGTCCTGTTTGGTGGAGATGATATTTAATAAAATAAGTAGAAATCCACTAAAAGTTTTGTTTGGTTATCTTGCAATCCCGAGATAATCGTCTCCATGCTCCAAATCCATTTTAAAGCCATTTTTAAGGCATTTCGCGCATACATGAAATGAACACATTTTTCTCCAAAACTATAACAGATGCAAGCTTGTCCTGTTTGGTGGAGATGATATTTAATAAAATAAGTAGAAATCCACTAAAAGTTTTGCTTGGTTATCTTGCAATCCCGAGATAATCGTCTCCATGCTCCAAATCCATTTTAAAGCCATTTTTAAGGCATTTCGCGCATACATGAAATGAACACATTTTTCTCCAAAACTATAACAGATGCAAGCTTGTCCTGTTTGGTGGAGATGATATTTAATAAAATAAGTAGAAATCCACTAAAAAGTTTTGTTTGGTTATCTTGCAATCCCGAGATAATCGTCTCCATGCTCCAAATCCATTTTAAAGCCATTTCAAAGGCATTTTGCGCATACATGAAATGAACACATTTTTCTCCAAAACTATAACACATGCAAGCTTGTCCTGTTTGGTGGAGATGATATTTAATAAAATAAGTAGAAATCCACTAAAAGTTTTGTTTGGTTATCTTGCAATCCCGAGATAATCGTCTCCATGCTCCAAATCCATTTTAAAGCCATTTTTAAGGCATTTCGCGCATACATGAAATGAACACATTTTTCTCCAAAACTATAACAGATGCAAGCTTGTCCTGTTTGGTGGAGATGATATCTAATAAAATAAGTAGAAATCCACTAAAAGTTTTGTTTGGTTATATTGCAATCCCGAGATAATCGTCTCCATGCTCCAAATCCATTTTAAAGCCATTTTTAAGGCATTTCGCGCATACATGAAATGAACACATTTTTCTCCAAAACTATAACAGATGCAAGCTTGCCTGTTTGGTGGAGATGATATTTAATAAAATAAGTAGAAATCCACTAAAAGTTTTGTTTGGTTATCTTGCAATCCCGAGATAATCGTCTCCATGCTCCAAATCCATTTTAAAGCCATTTTTAAGGCATTTCGCGCATACATGAAATGAACACATTTTTCTCCAAAACTATAACAGATGCAAGCTTGTCCTGTTTGGTGGAGATAATATTTAATAAAATAAGTAGAAATCTACTAAAAGTTTCGTTTGTTTATATTGCCATCCTGAGATAATCGTCTCCATGCTCCAAATCCATTTTAAAGCCATTTTTAAGGCATTTCGCGCATACATGAAATGAACACATTTTTCTCCAAAACTATAACAGATGCAAGCTTGTCCTGTTTGGTGGAGATGATATTTAATAAAATAAGTAGAAATCCACTAAAAGTTTTGTTTGGTTATCTTGCAATCCGGAGATAATCGTCTCCATGCTCCAAATCCATTTTAAAGCCATTTTTAAGGCATTTCGCGCATACATGAAATGAACACATTTTTCTCCAAAACTATAACAGATGCAAGCTTGTCCTGTTTGGTGGAGATGATATTTAATAAAATAAGTAGAAATCCACTAAAAGTTTTGTTTGGTTATCTTGCAATCCCGAGATAATCGTCTCCATGCTCCAAATCCATTTTAAAGCCATTTTTAAGGCATTTCGCGCATACATGAAATGAACACATTTTTCTCCAAAACTATAACAGATGCAAGCTTGTCCTGTTTGGTGGAGATGATATTTAATAAAATAAGTAGAAATCCACTAAAAGTTTTGTTTGGTTATCTTGCAATCCCGAGATAATCGTCTCCATGCTCCAAATCCATTTTAAAGCCATTTTTAAGGCATTTCGCGCATACATGAAATGAACACATTTTTCTCCAAAACTATAACAGATGCAAGCTTGTCCTGTTTGGTGGAGATGATATTTAATAAAATAAGTAGAAATCCACTAAAAGTTTTGTTTGGTTATCTTGCAATCCCGAGATAATCGTCTCCATGCTCCAAATCCATTTTAAAGCCATTTCAAAGGCATTTTGCGCATACATGAAATGAACACATTTTTCTCCAAAACTATAACACATGCAAGCTTGTCCTGTTTGGTGGAGATGATATTTAATAAAATAAGTAGAAATCCACTAAAAGTTTTGTTTGGTTATCTTGCAATCCCGAGATAATCGTCTCCATGCTCCAAATCCATTTTAAAGCCATTTTTAAGGCATTTCGCGCATACATGAAATGAACACATTTTTCTCCAAAACTATAACAGATGCAAGCTTGTCCTGTTTGGTGGAGATGATATTTAATAAAATAAGTAGAAATCCACTAAAAGTTTTGTTTGGTTATCTTGCAATCCCGAGATAATCGTCTCCATGCTCCAAATCCATTTTAAAGCCATTTTTAAGGCATTTCGCGCATACATGAAATGAACACATTTTTCTCCAAAACTATAACAGATGCAAGCTTGTCCTGTTTGGTGGAGATGATATTTAATAAAATAAGTAGAAATCCACTAAAAGTTTTGTTTGGTTATCTTGCAATCCCGAGATAATCGTCTCCATGCTCCAAATCCATTTTAAAGCCATTTTTAAGGCATTTCGCGCATACATGAAATGAACACATTTTTCTCCAAAACTATAACAGATGCAAGCTTGTCCTGTTTGGTGGAGATGATATTTAATAAAATAAGTAGAAATCCACTAAAAGTTTTGTTTGGTTATTTTGCAATCCCGAGATAATCGTCTCCATGCTCCAAATCCATTTTAAAGCCATTTCAAAGGCATTTTGCGCATACATGAAATGAACACATTTTTCTCCAAAACTATAACACATGCAAGCTTGTCCTGTTTGGTGAAGATGATATTTAATAAAATAAGTAGAAATCCACTAAAAGTTTTGTTTGGTTATCTTGCAATCCCGAGATAATCGTCTCCATGCTCCAAATCCATTTTAAAGCCATTTTTAAGGCATTTCGCGCATACATGAAATGAACACATTTTTCTCCAAAACTATAACAGATGCAAGCTTGTCCTGTTTGGTGGAGATGATATTTAATAAAATAAGTAGAAATCCACTAAAAGTTTTGTTTGGTTATCTTGCAATCCCGAGATAATCGTCTCCATGCTCCAAATCCATTTTAAAGCCATTTTTAAGGCATTTCGCGCATACATGAAATGAACACATTTTTCTCCAAAACTATAACAGATGCAAGCTTGTCCTGTTTGGTGGAGATGATATTTAATAAAATAAGTAGAAATCCACTAAAATTTTTGTTTGGTTATCTTGCAATCCCGAGATAATCGTCTCCATGCTCCAAATCCATTTTAAAGCCATTTTTAAGGCATTTCGCGCATACATGAAATGAACACATTTTTCTCCAAAACTATAACAGATGCAAGCTTGTCCTGTTTGGTGGAGATGATAATTAATAAAATAAGTAGAAATCCACTAAAATTTTTGTTTGGTTATCTTGCAATCCCGAGATAATCGTCTCCATGCTCCAAATCCATTTTAAAGCCATTTTTAAGGCATTTCGCGCATACATGAAATGAACACATTTTTCTCCAAAACTATAACAGATGCAAGCTTGTCCTGTTTGGTGGAGATGATATTTAATAAAATAAGTAGAAATCCACTAAAAGTTTTGTTTGGTTATATTGCAATCCCGAGATAATCGTCTCCATGCTCCAAATCCATTTTAAAGCCATTTTTAAGGCATTTCGCGCATACATGAAATGAACACATTTTTCTCCAAAACTATAACAGATGCAAGCTTGTCCTGTTTGGTGGAGATGATATTTAATAAAATAAGTAGAAATCCACTAAAAGTTTTGTTTGGTTATCTTGCAATCCCGAGATAATCGTCTCCATGCTCCAAATCCATTTTAAAGCCATTTTTAAGGCATTTCGAGCATACATGAAATGAACACATTTTTCTCCAAAACTATAACAGATGCAAGCTTGTCCTGTTTGGTGGAGATAATATTTAATAAAATAAGTAGAAATCTACTAAAAGTTTCGTTTGTTTATATTGCCATCCTGAGATAATCGTCTCCATGCTCCAAATCCATTTTAAAGCCATTTCAAAGGCATTTTGCGCATACATGAAATGAACACATTTTTCTCCAAAACTATAACACATGCAAGCTTGTCCTGTTTGGTGGAGATGATATTTAATAAAATAAGTAGAAATCCACTAAAAGTTTTGTTTGGTTATCTTGCAATCCCGAGATAATCGTCTCCATGCTCCAAATCCATTTTAAAGCCATTTTTAAGGCATTTCGCGCATACATGAAATGAACACATTTTTCTCCAAAACTATAACAGATGCAAGCTTGTCCTGTTTGGTGGAGATGATATTTAATAAAATAAGTAGAAATCCACTAAAAGTTTTGTTTGGTTATCTTGCAATCCCGAGATAATCGTCTCCATGCTCCAAATCCATTTTAAAGCCATTTTTAAGGCATTTCGCGCATACATGAAATGAACACATTTTTCTCCAAAATTATAACAGATGCAAGCTTGTCCTGTTTGGTGGAGATTATATTTAATAAAATAAGTAGAAATCCACTAAAAGTTTTGTTTGGTTATCTTGCAATCCCGGGATAATCGTCTCCATGCTCCAAATCCATTTTAAAGCCATTTTTAAGGCATTTCGCGCATACATGAAATGAACACATTTTTCTCCAAAACTATAACAGATGCAAGCTTGTCCTGTTTGGTGGAGATGATATTTAATAAAATAAGTAGAAATCCACTAAAAGTTTTGTTTGGTTATCTTGCAATCCCGAGATAATCGTCTCCATGCTCCAAATCCATTTTAAAGCCATTTCAAAGGCATTTTGCGCATACATGAAATGAACACATTTTTCTCCAAAACTATAACAGATGCAAGCTTGTCCTGTTTGGTGGAGATGATATTTAATAAAATAAGTAGAAATCCACTAAAAGTTTTGTTTGGTTATCTTGCAATCCCGAGATAATAGTCTCCATGCTCCAAATCCATTTTAAAGCCATTTTTAAGGCATTTCGCGCATACATGAAATGAACACATTTTTCTAAAAAACTATAACAGATGCAAGCTTGTCCTGTTTGGTGGAGATGATATTTAATAAAATAAGTAGAAATCCACTAAAAGTTTTGTTTGGTTATCTTGCAATCCCGAGATAATCGTCTCCATGCTCCAAATCCATTTTAAAGCCATTTTTAAGGCATTTCGCGCATACATGAAATGAACACATTTTTCTCCAAAACTATAACAGATGCAAGCTTGTCCTGTTTGGTGGAGATAATATTTAATAAAATAAGTAGAAATCTACTAAAAGTTTCGTTTGTTTATATTGCCATCCTGAGATAATCGTCTCCATGCTCCAAATCCATTTTAAAGCCATTTCAAAGGCATTTTGCGCATACATGAAATGAACACATTTTTCTCCAAAACTATAACACATGCAAGCTTGTCCTGTTTGGTGGAGATGATATTTAATAAAATAAGTAGAAATCCACTAAAAGTTTTGTTTGGTTATCTTGAAATCCCGAGATAATCGTCTCCATGCTCCAAATCCATTTTAAAGCCATTTTTAAGGCATTTCGCGCATACATGAAATGAACACATTTTTCTCCAAAACTATAACAGATGCAAGCTTGTCCTGTTTGGTGGAGATGATATTTAATAAAATAAGTAGAAATCCACTAAAAGTTTTGTTTGGTTATCTTGCAATCCCGAGATAATCGTCTCCATGCTCCAAATCCATTTTAAAGCCATTTTTAAGGCATTTCGCGCATACATGAAATGAACACATTTTTCTCCAAAACTATAACAGATGCAAGCTTGTCCTGTTTGGTGGAGATGATATTTAATAAAATAAGTAGAAATCCACTAAAAGTTTTGTTTGGTTATCTTGCAATCCCGAGATAATCGTCTCCATGCTCCAAATCCATTTTAAAGCCATTTTTAAGGCATTTCGCGCATACATGAAATGAACACATTTTTCTCCAAAACTATAACAGATGCAAGCTTGTCCTGTTTGGTGGAGATGATATTTAATAAAATAAGTAGAAATCCACTAAAAGTTTTGCTTGGTTATCTTGCAATCCCGAGATAATCGTCTCCATGCTCCAAATCCATTTTAAAGCCATTTTTAAGGCATTTCGCGCATACATGAAATGAACACATTTTTCTCCAAAACTATAACAGATGCAAGCTTGTCCTGTTTGGTGGAGATGATATTTAATAAAATAAGTAGAAATCCACTAAAAAGTTTTGTTTGGTTATCTTGCAATCCCGAGATAATCGTCTCCATGCTCCAAATCCATTTTAAAGCCATTTCAAAGGCATTTTGCGCATACATGAAATGAACACATTTTTCTCCAAAACTATAACACATGCAAGCTTGTCCTGTTTGGTGGAGATGATATTTAATAAAATAAGTAGAAATCCACTAAAAGTTTTGTTTGGTTATCTTGCAATCCCGAGATAATCGTCTCCATGCTCCAAATCCATTTTAAAGCCATTTTTAAGGCATTTCGCGCATACATGAAATGAACACATTTTTCTCCAAAACTATAACAGATGCAAGCTTGTCCTGTTTGGTGGAGATGATATTTAATAAAATAAGTAGAAATCCACTAAAAGTTTTGTTTGTTATATTGCAATCCCGAGATAATCGTCTCCATGCTCCAAATCCATTTTAAAGCCATTTTTAAGGCATTTCGCGCATACATGAAATGAACACATTTTTCTCCAAAACTATAACAGATGCAAGCTTGCCTGTTTGGTGGAGATGATATTTAATAAAATAAGTAGAAATCCACTAAAAGTTTTGTTTGGTTATCTTGCAATCCCGAGATATTCGTCTCCATGCTCCAAATCCATTTTAAAGCCATTTTTAAGGCATTTCGCGCATACATGAAATGAACACATTTTTCTCCAAAACTATAACAGATGCAAGCTTGTCCTGTTTGGTGGAGATAATATTTAATAAAATAAGTAGAAATCTACTAAAAGTTTCGTTTGTTTATATTGCCATCCTGAGATAATCGTCTCCATGCTCCAAATCCATTTTAAAGCCATTTCAAAGGCATTTTGCGCATACATGAAATGAACACATTTTTCTCCAAAACTATAACACATGCAAGCTTGTCCTGTTTGGTGGAGATGATATTTAATAAAATAAGTAGAAATCCACTAAAAGTTTTGTTTGGTTATCTTGCAATCCCGAGATAATCGTCTCCATGCTCCAAATCCATTTTAAAGCCATTTTTAAGGCATTTCGCGCATACATTAAATGAACACATTTTTCTCCAAAACTATAACAGATGCAAGCTTGTCCTGTTTGGTGGAGATGATATTTAATAAAATAAGTAGAAATCCACTAAAAGTTTTGTTTGGTTATCTTGCAATCCGGAGATAATCGTCTCCATGCTCCAAATCCATTTTAAAGCCATTTTTAAGGCATTTCGCGCATACATGAAATGAACACATTTTTCTCCAAAACTATAACAGATGCAAGCTTGTCCTGTTTGGTGGAGATGATATTTAATAAAATAAGTAGAAATCCACTAAAAGTTTTGTTTGGTTATCTTGCAATCCCGAGATAATCGTCTCCATGCTCCAAATCCATTTTAAAGCCATTTTTAAGGCATTTCGCGCATACATGAAATGAACACATTTTTCTCCAAAACTATAACAGATGCAAGCTTGTCCTGTTTGGTGGAGATGATATTTAATAAAATAAGTAGAAATCCACTAAAAGTTTTGTTTGGTTATCTTGCAATCCCGAGATAATCGTCTCCATGCTCCAAATCCATTTTAAAGCCATTTTTAAGGCATTTCGCGCATACATGAAATGAACACATTTTTCTCCAAAACTATAACAGATGCAAGCTTGTCCTGTTTGGTGGAGATGATATTTAATAAAATAAGTAGAAATCCACTAAAAGTTTTGTTTGGTTATCTTGCAATCCCGAGATAATCGTCTCCATGCTCCAAATCCATTTTAAAGCCATTTCAAAGGCATTTCGCGCATACATGAAATGAACACATTTTTCTCCAAAACTATAACACATGCAAGCTTGTCCTGTTTGGTGGAGATGATATTTAATAAAATAAGTAGAAATCCACTAAAAGTTTTGTTTGGTTATCTTGCAATCCCGAGATAATCGTCTCCATGCTCCAAATCCATTTTAAAGCCATTTTTAAGGCATTTCGCGCATACATGAAATGAACACATTTTTCTCCAAAACTATAACAGATGCAAGCTTGTCCTGTTTGGTGGAGATGATATTTAATAAAATAAGTAGAAATCCACTAAAAGTTTTGTTTGGTTATCTTGCAATCCCGAGATAATCGTCTCCATGCTCCAAATCCATTTTAAAGCCATTTTTAAGGCATTTCGCGCATACATGAAATGAACACATTTTTCTCCAAAACTATAACAGATGCAAGCTTGTCCTGTTTGGTGGAGATGATATTTAATAAAATAAGTAGAAATCCACTAAAATTTTTGTTTGGTTATCTTGCAATCCCGAGATAATCGTCTCCATGCTCCAAATCCATTTTAAAGCCATTTTTAAGGCATTTCGCGCATACATGAAATGAACACATTTTTCTCCAAAACTATAACAGATGCAAGCTTGTCCTCTTTGGTGGAGATGATATTTAATAAAATAAGTAGAAATCCACTAAAATTTTTGTTTGGTTATCTTGCAATCCCGAGATAATCGTCTCCATGCTCCAAATCCATTTTAAAGCCATTTTTAAGGCATTTCGCGCATACATGAAATGAACACATTTTTCTCCAAAACTATAACAGATGCAAGCTTGTCCTGTTTGGTGGAGATGATATTTAATAAAATAAGTAGAAATCCACTAAAAGTTTTGTTTGGTTATATTGCAATCCCGAGATAATCGTCTCCATGCTCCAAATCCATTTTAAAGCCATTTTTAAGGCATTTCGCGCATACATGAAATGAACACATTTTTCTCCAAAACTATAACAGATGCAAGCTTGTCCTGTTTGGTGGAGATAATATTTAATAAAATAAGTAGAAATCTACTAAAAGTTTCGTTTGTTTATATTGCCATCCTGAGATAATCGTCTCCATGCTCCAAATCCATTTTAAAGCCATTTCAAAGGCATTTTGCGCATACATGAAATGAACACATTTTTCTCCAAAACTATAACACATGCAAGCTTGTCCTGTTTGGTGGAGATGATATTTAATAAAATAAGTAGAAATCCACTAAAAGTTTTGTTTGGTTATCTTGCAATCCCGAGATAATCGTCTCCATGCTCCAAATCCATTTTAAAGCCATTTTTAAGGCATTTCGCGCATACATGAAATGAACACATTTTTCTCCAAAACTATAACAGATGCAAGCTTGTCCTGTTTGGTGGAGATGATATTTAATAAAATAAGTAGAAATCCACTAAAAGTTTTGTTTGGTTATCTTGCAATCCCGAGATAATCGTCTCCATGCTCCAAATCCATTTTAAAGCCATTTTTAAGGCATTTCGCGCATACATGAAATGAACACATTTTTCTCCAAAACTATAACAGATGCAAGCTTGTCCTGTTTGGTGGAGATGATATTTAATAAAATAAGTAGAAATCCACTAAAAGTTTTGTTTGGTTATCTTGCAATCCCGAGATAATCGTCTCCATGCTCCAAATCCATTTTAAAGCCATTTTTAAGGCATTTCGCGCATACATTAAATGAACACATTTTTCTCCAAAACTATAACAGATGCAAGCTTGTCCTGTTTGGTGGAGATGATATTTAATAAAATAAGTAGAAATCCACTAAAAGTTTTGTTTGGTTATCTTGCAATCCCGAGATAATCGTCTCCATGCTCCAAATCCATTTTAAAGCCATTTTTAAGGCATTTCGCGCATACATGAAATGAACACATTTTTCTCCAAAACTATAACAGATGCAAGCTTGTCCTGTTTGGTGGAGATGATATTTAATAAAATAAGTAGAAATCCACTAAAAGTTTTGTTTGGTTATCTTGCAATCCCGAGATAATCGTCTCCATGCTCCAAATCCATTTTAAAGCCATTTCAAAGGCATTTTGCGCATACATGAAATGAACACATTTTTCTCCAAAACTATAACACATGCAAGCTTGTCCTGTTTGGTGGAGATGATATTTAATAAAATAAGTAGAAATCCACTAAAAGTTTTGTTTGGTTATCTTGCAATCCCGAGATAATCGTCTCCATGCTCCAAATCCATTTTAAAGCCATTTTTAAGGCATTTCGCGCATACATGAAATGAACACATTTTTCTCCAAAACTATAACAGATGCAAGCTTGTCCTGTTTGGTGGAGATGATATTTAATAAAATAAGTAGAAATCCACTAAAAGTTTTGTTTGGTTATCTTGCAATCCCGAGATAATCGTCTCCATGCTCCAAATCCATTTTAAAGCCATTTTTAAGGCATTTCGCGCATACATGAAATGAACACATTTTTCTCCAAAACTATAACAGATGCAAGCTTGTCCTGTTTGGTGGAGATGATATTTAATAAAATAAGTAGAAATCCACTAAAAGTTTTGTTTGGTTATCTTGCAATCCCGAGATAATCGTCTCCATGCTCCAAATCCATTTTAAAGCCATTTCAAAGGCATTTTGCGCATACATGAAATGAACACATTTTTCTCCAAAACTATAACACATGCAAGCTTGTCCTGTTTGGTGGAGATGATATTTAATAAAATAAGTAGAAATCCACTAAAAGTTTTGTTTGGTTATCTTGCAATCCCGAGATAATCGTCTCCATGCTCCAAATCCATTTTAAAGCCATTTTTAAGGCATTTCGCGCATACATGAAATGAACACATTTTTCTCCAAAACTATAACAGATGCAAGCTTGTCCTGTTTGGTGGAGATGATATTTAATAAAATAAGTAGAAATCCACTAAAAGTTTTGTTTGGTTATCTTGCAATCCCGAGATAATCGTCTCCATGCTCCAAATCCATTTTAAAGCCATTTTTAAGGCATTTCGCGCATACATGAAATGAACACATTTTTCTCCAAAACTATAACAGATGCAAGCTTGTCCTGTTTGGTGGAGATGATATTTAATAAAATAAGTAGAAATCCACTAAAAGTTTTGTTTGGTTATCTTGCAATCCCGAGATAATCGTCTCCATGCTCCAAATCCATTTTAAAGCCATTTTTAAGGCATTTCGCGCATACATTAAATGAACACATTTTTCTCCAAAACTATAACAGATGCAAGCTTGTCCTGTTTGGTGGAGATGATATTTAATAAAATAAGTAGAAATCCACTAAAAGTTTTGTTTGGTTATCTTGCAATCCCGAGATAATCGTCTCCATGCTCCAAATCCATTTTAAAGCCATTTTTAAGGCATTTCGCGCATACATGAAATGAACACATTTTTCTCCAAAACTATAACAGATGCAAGCTTGTCCTGTTTGGTGGAGATGATATTTAATAAAATAAGTAGAAATCCACTAAAAGTTTTGTTTGGTTATCTTGCAATCCCGAGATAATCGTCTCCATGCTCCAAATCCATTTTAAAGCCATTTCAAAGGCATTTTGCGCATACATGAAATGAACACATTTTTCTCCAAAACTATAACACATGCAAGCTTGTCCTGTTTGGTGCAGATGATAGTTAATAAAATAAGTAGAAATCCACTAAAAGTTTTGTTTGGTTATCTTGCAATCCCGAGATAATCGTCTCCATGCTCCAAATCCATTTTAAAGCCATTTTTAAGGCATTTCGCGCATACATGAAATGAACACATTTTTCTCCAAAACTATAACAGATGCAAGCTTGTCCTGTTTGGTGGAGATGATATTTAATAAAATAAGTAGAAATCCACTAAAAGTTTTGTTTGGTTATCTTGCAATCCCGAGATAATCGTCTCCATGCTCCAAATCCATTTTAAAGCCATTTTTAAGGCATTTCGCGCATACATGAAATGAACACATTTTTCTCCAAAACTATAACAGATGCAAGCTTGTCCTGTTTGGTGGAGATAATATTTAATAAAATAAGTAGAAATCTACTAAAAGTTTCGTTTGTTTATATTGCCATCCTGAGATAATCGTCTCCATGCTCCAAATCCATTTTAAAGCCATTTCAAAGGCATTTTGCGCATACATGAAATGAACACATTTTTCTCCAAAACTATAACACATGCAAGCTTGTCCTGTTTGGTGGAGATGATATTTAATAAAATAAGTAGAAATCCACTAAAAGTTTTGTTTGGTTATCTTGCAATCCCGAGATAATCGTCTCCATGCTCCAAATCCATTTTAAAGCCATTTTTAAGGCATTTCGCGCATACATGAAATGAACACATTTTTCTCCAAAACTATAACAGATGCAAGCTTGTCCTGTTTGGTGGAGATGATATTTAATAAAATAAGTAGAAATCCACTAAAAGTTTTGTTTGGTTATCTTGCAATCCCGAGATAATCGTCTCCATGCTCCAAATCCATTTTAAAGCCATTTTTAAGGCATTTCGCGCATACATGAAATGAACACATTTTTCTCCAAAACTATAACAGATGCAAGCTTGTCCTGTTTGGTGGAGATGATATTTAATAAAATAAGTAGAAATCCACTAAAAGTTTTGTTTGGTTATCTTGCAATCCCGAGATAATCGTCTCCATGCTCCAAATCCATTTTAAAGCCATTTTTAAGGCATTTCGCGCATACATGAAATGAACACATTTTTCTCCAAAACTATAACAGATGCAAGCTTGTCCTGTTTGGTGGAGATGATATTTAATAAAATAAGTAGAAATCCACTAAAGGTTTTGTTTGGTTATCTTGCAATCCCGAGATAATCGTCTCCATGCTCCAAATCCATTTTAAAGCCATTTTTAAGGCATTTCGCGCATACATGAAATGAACACATTTTTCTCCAAAACTATAACAGATGCAAGCTTGTCCTGTTTGGTGGAGATGATATTTAATAAAATAAGTAGAAATCCACTAAAAGTTTTGTTTGGTTATCTTGCAATCCCGAGATAATCGTCTCCATGCTCCAAATTCATTTTAAAGCCATTTTTAAGGCATTTCGCGCATACATGAAATGAACACATTTTTCTCCAAAACTATAACAGATGCAAGCTTGTCCTGTTTGGTGGAGATGATATTTAATAAAATAAGTAGAAATCCACTAAAAGTTTTGTTTGGTTATCTTGCAATCCCGAGATAATCGTCTCCATGCTCCAAATCCATTTTAAAGCCATTTCAAAGGCATTTTGCGCATACATGAAATGAACACATTTTTCTCCAAAACTATAACACATGCAAGCTTGTCCTGTTTGGTGGAGATGATAGTTAATAAAATAAGTAGAAATCCACTAAAAGTTTTGTTTGGTTATCTTGCAATCCCGAGATAATCGTCTCCATGCTCCAAATCCATTTTAAAGCCATTTTTAAGGCATTTCGCGCATACATGAAATGAACACATTTTTCTCCAAAACTATAACAGATGCAAGCTTGTCCTGTTTGGTGGAGATGATATTTAATAAAATAAGTAGAAATCCACTAAAAGTTTTGTTTGGTTATCTTGCAATCCCGAGATAATCGTCTCCATGCTCCAAATCCATTTTAAAGCCATTTTTAAGGCATTTCGCGCATACATGAAATGAACACATTTTTCTCCAAAACTATAACAGATGCAAGCTTGTCCTGTTTGGTGGAGATGATATTTAATAAAATAAGTAGAAATCCACTAAAAGTTTTGTTTGGTTATCTTGCAATCCCGAGATAATCGTCTCCATGCTCCAAATCCATTTTAAAGCCATTTCAAAGGCATTTCGCGCATACATGAAATGAACACATTTTTCTCCACAACTATAACAGATGCAAGCTTGTCCTGTTTGGTGGAGATGATATTTAATAAAATAAGTAGAAATCCACTAAAAGTTTTGTTTGGTTATATTGCAATCCCGAGATAATCGTCTCCATGCTCCAAATCCATTTTAAAGCCATTTCAAAGGCATTTTGCGCATACATGAAATGAACACATTTTTCTCCAAAACTATAACACATGCAAGCTTGTCCTGTTTGGTGGAGATGATATTTAATAAAATAAGTAGAAATCCACTAAAAGTTTTGTTTGGTTATCTTGCAATCCCGAGATAATCGTCTCCATGCTCCAAATCCATTTTAAAGCCATTTTTAAGGCATTTCGCGCATACATGAAATGAACACATTTTTCTCCAAAACTATAACAGATGCAAGCTTGTCCTGTTTGGTGGAGATGATATTTAATAAAATAAGTAGAAATCCACTAAAAGTTTTGTTTGGTTATCTTGCAATCCCGAGATAATCGTCTCCATGCTCCAAATCCATTTTAAAGCCATTTTTAAGGCATTTCGCGCATACATGAAATGAACACATTTTTCTCCAAAACTATAACAGATGCAAGCTTGTCCTGTTTGGTGGAGATGATATTTAATAAAATAAGTAGAAATCCACTAAAAGTTTTGTTTGGTTATCTTGCAATCCCGAGATAATCGTCTCCATGCTCCAAATCCATTTTAAAGCCATTTTTAAGGCATTTCGCGCATACATGAAATGAACACATTTTTCTCCAAAACTATAACAGATGCAAGCTTGTCCTGTTTGGTGGAGATGATATTTAATAAAATAAGTAGAAATCCACTAAAAGTTTTGTTTGGTTATCTTGCAATCCCGAGATAATCGTCTCCATGCTCCAAATCCATTTTAAAGCCATTTTAAGGCATTTCGCGCATACATGAAATGAACACATTTTTCTCCAAAACTATAACAGATGCAAGCTTGTCCTGTTTGGTGGAGATGATATTTAATAAAATAAGTAGAAATCCACTAAAAGTTTTGTTTGGTTATCTTGCAATCCCGAGATAATCGTCTCCATGCTCCAAATCCATTTTAAAGCCATTTCAAAGGCATTTTGCGCATACATGAAATGAACACATTTTTCTCCAAAACTATAACACATGCAAGCTTGTCCTGTTTGGTGGAGATGATATTTAATAAAATAAGTAGAAATCTACTAAAAGTTTTGTTTGGTTATCTTGCAATCCCGAGATAATCGTCTCCATGCTCCAAATCCATTTTAAAGCCATTTTTAAGGCATTTCGCGCATACATGAAATGAACACATTTTTCTCCAAAACTATAACAGATGCAAGCTTGTCCTGTTTGGTGGAGATGATATTTAATAAAATAAGTAGAAATCCACTAAAAGTTTTGTTTGGTTATCTTGCAATCCCGAGATAATCGTCTCCATGCTCCAAATCCATTTTAAAGCCATTTTTAAGGCATTTCGCGCATACATGAAATGAACACATTTTTCTCCAAAACTATAACAGATGCAAGCTTGTCCTGTTTGGTGGAGATGATATTTAATAAAATAAGTAGAAATCCACTAAAAGTTTTGTTTGGTTATCTTGCAATCCCGAGATAATCGTCTCCATGCTCCAAATCCATTTAAAGCCATTTTTAAGGCATTTCGCGCATACATGAAATGAACACATTTTTCTCCAAAACTATAACAGATGCAAGCTTGTCCTGTTTGGTGGAGATGATATTTAATAAAATAAGTAGAAATCCACTAAAAGTTTTGTTTGGTTATCTTGCAATCCCGAGATAATCGTCTCCATGCTCCAAATCCATTTTAAAGCCATTTTTAAGGCATTTCGCGCATACATGAAATGAACACATTTTTCTCCAAAACTATAACAGATGCAAGCTTGTCCTGTTTGGTGGAGATGATATTTAATAAAATAAGTAGAAATCCACTAAAATTTTTGTTTGGTTATCTTGCAATCCCGAGATAATCGTCTCCATGCTCCAAATCCATTTTAAAGCCATTTTTAAGGCATTTCGCGCATACATGAAATGAACACATTTTTCTCCAAAACTATAACAGATGCAAGCTTGTCCTGTTTGGTGGAGATGATATTTAATAAAATAAGTAGAAATCCACTAAAAGTTTTGTTTGGTTATATTGCAATCCCGAGATAATCGTCTCCATGCTCCAAATCCATTTTAAAGCCATTTTTAAGGCATTTCGCGCATACATGAAATGAACACATTTTTCTCCAAAACTATAACAGATGCAAGCTTGTCCTGTTTGGTGGAGATGATATTTAATAAAATAAGTAGAAATCCACTAAAAGTTTTGTTTGGTTATCTTGCAATCCCGAGATAATCGTCTCCATGCTCCAAATCCATTTTAAAGCCATTTTTAAGGCATTTCGCGCATACATGAAATGAACACATTTTTCTCCAAAACTATAACAGATGCAAGCTTGTCCTGTTTGGTGGAGATGATATTTAATAAAATAAGTAGAAATCCACTAAAAGTTTTGTTTGGTTATCTTGCAATCCCGAGATAATCGTCTCCATGCTCCAAATCCATTTAAAGCCATTTTTAAGGCATTTCGCGCATACATGAAATGAACACATTTTTCTCCAAAACTATAACAGATGCAAGCTTGTCCTGTTTGGTGGAGATGATATTTAATAAAATAAGTAGAAATCCACTAAAAGTTTTGTTTGGTTATCTTGCAATCCCGAGATAATCGTCTCCATGCTCCAAATCCATTTTAAAGCCATTTTTAAGGCATTTCGCGCATACATGAAATGAACACATTTTTCTCCAAAACTATAACAGATGCAAGCTTGTCCTGTTTGGTGGAGATGATATTTAATAAAATAAGTAGAAATCCACTAAAATTTTTGTTTGGTTATCTTGCAATCCCGAGATAATCGTCTCCATGCTCCAAATCCATTTTAAAGCCATTTTTAAGGCATTTCGCGCATACATGAAATGAACACATTTTTCTCCAAAACTATAACAGATGCAAGCTTGTCCTGTTTGGTGGAGATGATATTTAATAAAATAAGTAGAAATCCACTAAAAGTTTTGTTTGGTTATATTGCAATCCCGAGATAATCGTCTCCATGCTCCAAATCCATTTTAAAGCCATTTTTAAGGCATTTCGCGCATACATGAAATGAACACATTTTTCTCCAAAACTATAACAGATGCAAGCTTGTCCTGTTTGGTGGAGATGATATTTAATAAAATAAGTAGAAATCCACTAAAAGTTTTGTTTGGTTATCTTGCAATCCCGAGATAATCGTCTCCATGCTCCAAATCCATTTTAAAGCCATTTTTAAGGCATTTCGCGCATACATGAAATGAACACATTTTTCTCCAAAACTATAACAGATGCAAGCTTGTCCTGTTTGGTGGAGATAATATTTAATAAAATAAGTAGAAATCTACGAAAAGTTTCGTTTGTTTATATTGCCATCCTGAGATAATCGTCTCCATGCTCCAAATCCATTTTAAAGCCATTTCAAAGGCATTTTAAGCATACATGAAATGAACACATTTTTCTCCAAAACTATAACACATGCAAGCTTGTCCTGTTTGGTGGAGATGATATTTAATAAAATAAGTAGAAATCCACTAAAAGTTTTGTTTGGTTATCTTGCAATCCCGAGATAATCGTCTCCATGCTCCAAATCCATTTTAAAGCCATTTTTAAGGCATTTCGCGCATACATGAAATGAACACATTTTTCTCCAAAACTATAACAGATGCAAGCTTGTCCTGTTTGGTGGAGATGATATTTAATAAAATAAGTAGAAATCCACTAAAAGTTTTGTTTGGTTATCTTGCAATCCCGAGATAATCGTCTCCATGCTCCAAATCCATTTTAAAGCCATTTTTAAGGCATTTCGCGCATACATGAAATGAACACATTTTTCTCCAAAACTATAACAGATGCAAGCTTGTCCTGTTTGGTGGAGATGATATTTAATAAAATAAGTAGAAATCCACTAAAAGTTTTGTTTGGTTATCTTGCAATCCCGAGATAATCGTCTCCATGCTCCAAATCCATTTTAAAGCCATTTTTAAGGCATTTCGCGCATACATGAAATGAACACATTTTTCTCCAAAACTATAACAGATGCAAGCTTGTCCTGTTTGGTGGAGATGATATTTAATAAAATAAGTAGAAATCCACTAAAAGTTTTGTTTGGTTATCTTGCAATCCCGAGATAATCGTCTCCATGCTCCAAATCCATTTTAAAGCCATTTTTAAGGCATTTCGCGCATACATGAAATGAACACATTTTTCTCCAAAACTATAACACATGCAAGCTTGTCCTGTTTGGTGGAGATGATATTTAATAAAATAAGTAGAAATCCACTAAAAGTTTTGTTTGGTTATCTTGCAATCCCGAGATAATCGTCTCCATGCTCCAAATCCATTTTAAAGCCATTTCAAAGGCATTTTGCGCATACATGAAATGAACACATTTTTCTCCAAAACTATAACAGATGCAAGCTTGTCCTGTTTGGTGGAGATGATATTTAATAAAATAAGTAGATATCCACTAAAAGTTTTGTTTGGTTATATTGCAATCCCGAGATAATCGTCTCCATGCTCCAAATCCATTTTAAAGCCATTTTTAAGGCATTTCGCGCATACATGAAATGAACACATTTTTCTCCAAAACTATAACAGATGCAAGCTTGTCCTGTTTGGTGGAGATGATATTTAATAAAATAAGTAGAAATCCACTAAAAGTTTTGTTTGGTTATCTTGCAATCCCGAGATAATCGTCTCCATGCTCCAAATCCATTTTAAAGCCATTTTTAAGGCATTTCGCGCATACATGAAATGAACACATTTTTCTCCAAAACTATAACAGATGCAAGCTTGTCCTGTTTGGTGGAGATAATATTTAATAAAATAAGTAGAAATCTACTAAAAGTTTCGTTTGTTTATATTGCCATCCTGAGATAATCGTCTCCATGCTCCAAATCCATTTTAAAGCCATTTCAAAGGCATTTTGCGCATACATGAAATGAACACATTTTTCTCCAAAACTATAACACATGCAAGCTTGTCCTGTTTGGTGGAGATGATATTTAATAAAATAAGTAGAAATCCACTAAAAGTTTTGTTTGGTTATCTTGCAATCCCGAGATAATCGTCTCCATGCTCCAAATCCATTTTAAAGCCATTTTTAAGGCATTTCGCGCATATATGAAATGAACACATTTTTCTCCAAAACTATAACAGATGCAAGCTTGTCCTGTTTGGTGGAGATGATATTTAATAAAATAAGTAGAAATCCACTAAAAGTTTTGTTTGGTTATCTTGCAATCCCGAGATAATCGTCTCCATGCTCCAAATCCATTTTAAAGCCATTTTTAAGGCATTTCGCGCATACATGAAATGAACACATTTTTCTCCAAAACTATAACAGATGCAAGCTTGTCCTGTTTGGTGGAGATGATATTTAATAAAATAAGTAGAAATCCACTAAAATTTTTGTTTGGTTATCTTGCAATCCCGAGATAATCGTCTCCATGCTCCAAATCCATTTTAAAGCCATTTTTAAGGCATTTCGCGCATACATGAAATGAACACATTTTTCTCCAAAACTATAACATATGCAAGCTTGTCCTGTTTGGTGGAGATGATATTTAATAAAATAAGTAGAAATCCACTAAAAGTTTTGTTTGGTTATATTGCAATCCCGAGATAATCGTCTCCATGCTCCAAATCCATTTTAAAGCCATTTTTAAGGCATTTCGCGCATACATGAAATGAACACATTTTTCTCCAAAACTATAACAGATGCAAGCTTGTCCTGTTTGGTGGAGATGATATTTAATAAAATAAGTAGAAATCCACTAAAAGTTTTGTTTGGTTATCTTGCAATCCCGAGATAATCGTCTCCATGCTCCAAATCCATTTTAAAGCCATTTTTAAGGCATTTCGCGCATACATGAAATGAACACATTTTTCTCCAAAACTATAACAGATGCAAGCTTGTCCTGTTTGGTGGAGATAATATTTAATAAAATAAGTAGAAATCTACTAAAAGTTTCGTTTGTTTATATTGCCATCCTGAGATAATCGTCTCCATGCTCCAAATCCATTTTAAAGCCATTTCAAAGGCATTTTGCGCATACATGAAATGAACACATTTTTCTCCAAAACTATAACACATGCAAGCTTGTCCTGTTTGGTGGAGATGATATTTAATAAAATAAGTAGAAATCCACTAAAAGTTTTGTTTGGTTATCTTGCAATCCCGAGATAATCGTCTCCATGCTCCAAATCCATTTTAAAGCCATTTTTAAGGCATTTCGCGCATACATGAAATGAACACATTTTTCTCCAAAACTATAACAGATGCAAGCTTGTCCTGTTTGGTGGAGATGATATTTAATAAAATAAGTAGAAATCCACTAAAAGTTTTGTTTGGTTATCTTGCAATCCCGAGATAATCGTCTCCATGCTCCAAATCCATTTTAAAGCCATTTTTAAGGCATTTCGCGCATACATGAAATGAACACATTTTTCTCCAAAACTATAACAGATGCAAGCTTGTCCTGTTTGGTGGAGATGATATTTAATAAAATAAGTAGAAATCCACTAAAAGTTTTGTTTGGTTATCTTGCAATCCCGAGATAATCGTCTCCATGCTCCAAATCCATTTTAAAGCCATTTCAAAGGCATTTTGCGCATACATGAAATGAACACATTTTTCTCCAAAACTATAACAGATGCAAGCTTGTCCTGTTTGGTGGATATTATATTTAATAAAATAAGTAGAAATCCACTAAAAGTTTTGTTTGGTTATCTTGCAATCCCGAGATAATCGTCTCCATGCTCCAAATCCATTTTAAAGCCATTTCAAAGGCATTTTGCGCATACATGAAATGAACACATTTTTCTCCAAAACTATAACACATGCAAGCTTGTCCTGTTTGGTGGAGATGATATTTAATAAAATAAGTAGAAATCCACTAAAAGTTTTGTTTGGTTATCTTGCAATCCCGAGATAATCGTCTCCATGCTCCAAATCCATTTTAAAGCCATTTCAAAGGCATTTTGCGCATACATGAAATTAACACATTTTTCTCCAAAACTATAACAGATGCAAGCTTGTCCTGTTTGGTGGAGATGATATTTAATAAAATAAGTAGAAATCCACTAAAAGTTTTGTTTGGTTATCTTGCAATCCCGAGATAATCGTCTCCATGCTCCAAATCAATTTTAAAGCCATTTCAAAGGCATTTTGCGCATACATGAAATGAACACATTTTTCTCCAAAACTATAACACATGCAAGCTTGTCCTGTTTGGTGGAGATGATATTTAATAAAATAAGTAGAAATCCACTAAAAGTTTTGTTTGGTTATCTTGCAATCCCGAGATAATCGTCTCCATGCTCCAAATCCATTTTAAAGATATTTTTAAGGCATTTCGCGCATACATGAAATGAACACATTTTTCTCCAAAACTATAACAGATGCAAGCTTGTCCTGTTTGGTGGAGATGATATTTAATAAAATAAGTAGAAATCCACTAAAAGTTTTGTTTGGTTATCTTGCAATCCCGAGATAATCGTCTCCATGCTCCAAATCCATTTTAAAGCCATTTTTAAGGCATTTCGCGCATACATGAAATGAACACATTTTTCTCCAAAACTATAACAGATGCAAGCTTGTCCTGTTTGGTGGAGATGATATTTAATAAAATAAGTAGAAATCCACTAAAATTTTTGTTTGGTTATCTTGCAATCCCGAGATAATCGTCTCCATGCTCCAAATCCATTTTAAAGCCATTTTTAAGGCATTTCGCGCATACATGAAATGAACACATTTTTCTCCAAAACTATAACAGATGCAAGCTTGTCCTGTTTGGTGGAGATGATATTTAATAAAATAAGTAGAAATCCACTAAAAGTTTTGTTTGGTTATCTTGCAATCCCGAGATAATCGTCTCCATGCTCCAAATCCATTTTAAAGCCATTTTTAAGGCATTTCGCGCATACATGAAATGAACACATTTTTCTCCAAAACTATAACAGATGCAAGCTTGTCCTGTTTGGTGGAGATAATATTTAATAAAATAAGTAGAAATCTACTAAAAGTTTCGTTTGTTTATATTGCCATCCTGAGATAATCGTCTCCATGCTCCAAATCCATTTTTAAGCCATTTCAAAGGCATTTTGCGCATACATGAAATGAACACATTTTTCTCCAAAACTATAACACATGCAAGCTTGTCCTGTTTGGTGGAGATGATATTTAATAAAATAAGTAGAAATCCACTAAAAGTTTTGTTTGGTTATCTTGCAATCCCGAGATAATCGTCTCCATGCTCCAAATCCATTTTAAAGCCATTTTTAAGGCATTTCGCGCATACATGAAATGAACACATTTTTCTCCAAAACTATAACAGATGCAAGCTTGTCCTGTTTGGTGGAGATGATATTTAATAAAATAAGTAGAAATCCACTAAAAGTTTTGTTTGGTTATCTTGCAATCCCGAGATAATCGTCTCCATGCTCCAAATCCATTTTAAAGCCATTTTTAAGGCATTTCGCGCATACATGAAATGAACACATTTTTCTCCAAAACTATAACAGATGCAAGCTTGTCCTGTTTGGTGGAGATGATATTTAATAAAATAAGTAGAAATCCACTAAAAGTTTTGTTTGGTTATCTTGCAATCCCGAGATAATCGTCTCCATGCTCCAAATCCATTTTAAAGCCATTTTTAAGGCATTTCGCGCATACATGAAATGAACACATTTTTCTCCAAAACTATAACAGATGCAAGCTTGTCCTGTTTGGTGGAGATGATATTTAATAAAATAAGTAGAAATCCACTAAAAGTTTTGTTTGGTTATCTTGCAATCCCGAGATAATCGTCTCCATGCTCCAAATCCATTTTAAAGCCATTTTTAAGGCATTTCGCGCATACATGAAATGAACACATTTTTCTCCAAAACTATAACAGATGCAAGCTTGTCCTGTTTGGTGGAGATGATATTTAATAAAATAAGTAGAAATCCACTAAAAGTTTTGTTTGGTTATCTTGCAATCCCGAGATAATCGTCTCCATGCTCCAAATCCATTTTAAAGCCATTTCAAAGGCATTTTGCGCATACATGAAATGAACACATTTTTCTCCAAAACTATAACACATGCAAGCTTGTCCTGTTTGGTGGAGATGATATTTAATAAAATAAGTAGAAATCCACTAAAAGTTTTGTTTGGTTATCTTGCAATCCCGAGATAATCGTCTCCATGCTCCAAATCCATTTTAAAGCCATTTTTAAGGCATTTCGCGCATACATGAAATGAACACATTTTTCTCCAAAACTATAACAGATGCAAGCTTGTCCTGTTTGGTGGAGATGATATTTAATAAAATAAGTAGAAATCCACTAAAAGTTTTGTTTGGTTATCTTGCAATCCCGAGATAATCGTCTCCATGCTCCAAATCCATTTTAAAGCCATTTTTAAGGCATTTCGCGCATACATGAAATGAACACATTTTTCTCCAAAACTATAACAGATGCAAGCTTGTCCTGTTTGGTGGAGATGATATTTAATAAAATAAGTAGAAATCCACTAAAATTTTTGTTTGGTTATCTTGCAATCCCGAGATAATCGTCTCCATGCTCCAAATCCATTTTAAAGCCATTTTTAAGGCATTTCGCGCATACATGAAATGAACACATTTTTCTCCAAAACTATAACAGATGCAAGCTTGTCCTGTTTGGTGGAGATGATATTTAATAAAATAAGTAGAAATCCACTAAAAGTTTTGTTTGGTTATATTGCAATCCCGAGATAATCGTCTCCATGCTCCAAATCCATTTTAAAGCCATTTTTAAGGCATTTCGCGCATACATGAAATGAACACATTTTTCTCCAAAACTATAACAGATGCAAGCTTGTCCTGTTTGGTGGAGATGATATTTAATAAAATAAGTAGAAATCCACTAAAAGTTTTGTTTGGTTATCTTGCAATCCCGAGATAATCGTCTCCATGCTCCAAATCCATTTTAAAGCCATTTTTAAGGCATTTCGCGCATACA
This sequence comes from Anomaloglossus baeobatrachus, assembly GCF_048569485.1. Lineage (NCBI taxonomy): Eukaryota > Metazoa > Chordata > Amphibia > Anura > Aromobatidae > Anomaloglossus > Anomaloglossus baeobatrachus. Next base: position 337,196 of record NW_027442096.1, on the reverse strand, counting down.
TGAAATGAACACATTTTTCTCCAAAACTATAACAGATGCAAGCTTGTCCTGTTTGGTGGAGATGATATTTAATAAAATAAGTAGAAATCCACTAAAAGTTTTGTTTGGTTATCTTGCAATCCCGAGATAATCGTCTCCATGCTCCAAATCCATTTTAAAGCCATTTTTAAGGCATTTCGCGCATACATGAAATGAACACATTTTTCTCCAAAACTATAACAGATGCAAGCTTGTCCTGTTTGGTGGAGATGATATTTAATAAAATAAGTAGAAATCCACTAAAAGTTTTGTTTGGTTATCTTGCAATCCCGAGATAATCGTCTCCATGCTCCAAATCCATTTTAAAGCCATTTCAAAGGCATTTTGCGCATACATGAAATGAACACATTTTTCTCCAAAACTATAACACATGCAAGCTTGTCCTGTTTGGTGGAGATGATATTTAATAAAATAAGTAGAAATCCACTAAAAGTTTTGTTTGGTTATCTTGCAATCCCGAGATAATCGTCTCCATGCTCCAAATCCATTTTAAAGCCATTTTTAAGGCATTTCGCGCATACATGAAATGAACACATTTTTCTCCAAAACTATAACAGATGCAAGCTTGTCCTGTTTGGTGGAGATGATATTTAATAAAATAAGTAGAAATCCACTAAAAGTTTTGTTTGGTTATCTTGCAATCCCGAGATAATCGTCTCCATGCTCCAAATCCATTTTAAAGCCATTTTTAAGGCATTTCGCGCATACATGAAATGAACACATTTTTCTCCAAAACTATAACAGATGCAAGCTTGTCCTGTTTGGTGGAGATGATATTTAATAAAATAAGTAGAAATCCACTAAAAGTTTTGTTTGGTTATCTTGCAATCCCGAGATAATCGTCTCCATGCTCCAAATCCATTTTGAAGCCATTTTTAAGGCATTTCGCGCATACATGAAATGAACACATTTTTCTCCAAAACTATAACAGATGCAAGCTTGTCCTGTTTGGTGGAGATGATATTTAATAAAATAAGTAGAAATCCACTAAAATTTTTGTTTGGTTATCTTGCAATCCCGAGATAATCGTCTCCATGCTCCAAATCCATTCTAAAGCCATTTTTAAGGCATTTCGCGCATACATGAAATGAACACATTTTTCTCCAAAACTATAACAGATGCAAGCTTGTCCTGTTTGGTGCAGATGATATTTAATAAAATAAGTAGAAATCCACTAAAAGTTTTGTTTGGTTATATTGCAATCCCGAGATAATCGTCTCCATGCTCCAAATCCATTTTAAAGCCATTTTTAAGGCATTTCGCGCATACATGAAATGAACACATTTTTCTCCAAAACTATAACAGATGCAAGCTTGTCCTGTTTGGTGGAGATGATATTTAATAAAATAAGTAGAAATCCACTAAAAGTTTTGTTTGGTTATCTTGCAATCCCGAGATAATCGTCTCCATGCTCCAAATCCATTTTAAAGCCATTTTTAAGGCATTTCGCGCATACATGAAATGAACACATTTTTCTCCAAAACTATAACAGATGCAAGCTTGTCCTGTTTGGTGGAGATGATATTTAATAAAATAAGTAGAAATCTAGTAAAAGTTTCGTTTGTTTATATTGCCATCCTGAGATAATCGTCTCCATTCTCCAAATCCATTTTAAAGCCATTTCAAAGGCATTTTGCGCATACATGAAATGAACACATTTTTCTCCAAAACTATAACACATGCAAGCTTGTCCTGTTTGGTGGAGATGATATTTAATAAAATAAGTAGAAATCCACTAAAAGTTTTGTTTGGTTATCTTGCAATCCCGAGATAATCGTCTCCATGCTCCAAATCCATTTTAAAGCCATTTTTAAGGCATTTCGCGCATACATGAAATGAACACATTTTTCTCCAAAACTATAACAGATGCAAGCTTGTCCTGTTTGGTGGAGATGATATTTAATAAAATAAGTAGAAATCCACTAAAAGTTTTGTTTGGTTATCTTGCAATCCCGAGATAATCGTCTCCATGCTCCAAATCCATTTTAAAGCCATTTTTAAGGCATTTCGCGCATACATGAAATGAACACATTTTTCTCCAAAACTATAACAGATGCAAGCTTGTCCTGTTTGGTGGAGATGATATTTAATAAAATAAGTAGAAATCCACTAAAAGTTTTGTTTGGTTATCTTGCAATCCCGAGATAATCGTCTCCATGCTCCAAATCCATTTTGAAGCCATTTTTAAGGCATTTCGCGCATACATGAAATGAACACATTTTTCTCCAAAACTATAACAGATGCAAGCTTGTCCTGTTTGGTGGAGATGATATTTAATAAAATAAGTAGAAATCCACTAAAATTTTTGTTTGGTTATCTTGCAATCCCGAGATAATCGTCTCCATGCTCCAAATCCATTCTAAAGCCATTTTTAAGGCATTTCGCGCATACATGAAATGAACACATTTTTCTCCAAAACTATAACAGATGCAAGCTTGTCCTGTTTGGTGCAGATGATATTTAATAAAATAAGTAGAAATCCACTAAAAGTTTTGTTTGGTTATATTGCAATCCCGAGATAATCGTCTCCATGCTCCAAATCCATTTTAAAGCCATTTTTAAGGCATTTCGCGCATACATGAAATGAACACATTTTTCTCCAAAACTATAACAGATGCAAGCTTGTCCTGTTTGGTGGAGATGATATTTAATAAAATAAGTAGAAATCCACTAAAAGTTTTGTTTGGTTATCTTGCAATCCCGAGATAATCGTCTCCATGCTCCAAATCCATTTTAAAGCCATTTTTAAGGCATTTCGCGCATACATGAAATGAACACATTTTTCTCCAAAACTATAACAGATGCAAGCTTGTCCTGTTTGGTGGAGATGATATTTAATAAAATAAGTAGAAATCTAGTAAAAGTTTCGTTTGTTTATATTGCCATCCTGAGATAATCGTCTCCATTCTCCAAATCCATTTTAAAGCCATTTCAAAGGCATTTTGCGCATACATGAAATGAACACATTTTTCTCCAAAACTATAACACATGCAAGCTTGTCCTGTTTGGTGGAGATGATATTTAATAAAATAAGTAGAAATCCACTAAAAGTTTTGTTTGGTTATCTTGCAATCCCGAGATAATCGTCTCCATGCTCCAAATCCATTTTAAAGCCATTTTTAAGGCATTTCGCGCATACATGAAATGAACACATTTTTCTCCAAAACTATAACAGATGCAAGCTTGTCCTGTTTGGTGGAGATGATATTTAATAAAATAAGTAGAAATCCACTAAAAGTTTTGTTTGGTTATCTTGCAATCCCGAGATAATCGTCTCCATGCTCCAAATCCATTTTAAAGCCATTTTTAAGGCATTTCGCGCATACATGAAATGAACACATTTTTCTCCAAAACTATAACAGATGCAAGCTTGTCCTGTTTGGTGGAGATGATATTTAATAAAATAAGTAGAAATCCACTAAAAGTTTTGTTTGGTTATCTTGCAATCCCGAGATAATCGTCTCCATGCTCCAAATCCATTTTAAAGCCATTTTTAAGGCATTTCGCGCATACATGAAATGAACACATTTTTCTCCAAAACTATAACAGATGCAAGCTTGTCCTGTTTGGTGGAGATGATATTTAATAAAATAAGTAGAAATCCACTAAAAGTTTTGTTTGGTTATCTTGCAATCCCGAGATAATCGTCTCCATGCTCCAAATCCATTTTAAAGCCATTTTTAAGGCATTTCGCGCATACATGAAATGAACACATTTTTCTCCAAAACTATAACAGATGCAAGCTTGTCCTGTTTGGTGGAGATGATATTTAATAAAATAAGTAGAAATCCACTAAAAGTTTTGTTTGGTTATCTTGCAATCCCGAGATATTCGTCTCCATGCTCCAAATCCATTTTAAAGCCATTTCAAAGGCATTTTGCGCATACATGAAATGAACACATTTTTCTCCAAAACTATAACACATGCAAGCTTGTCCTGTTTGGTGGAGATGATATTTAATAAAATAAGTAGAAATCCACTAAAAGTTTTGTTTGGTTATCTTGCAATCCCGAGATAATCGTCTCCATGCTCCAAATCCATTTTAAAGCCATTTTTAAGGCATTTCGCGCATACATGAAATGAACACATTTTTCTCCAAAACTATAACAGATGCAAGCTTGTCCTGTTTGGTGGAGATGATATTTAATAAAATAAGTAGAAATCCACTAAAAGTTTTGTTTGGTTATCTTGCAATCCCGAGATAATCGTCTCCATGCTCCAAATCCATTTTAAAGCCATTTTTAAGGCATTTCGCGCATACATGAAATGAACACATTTTTCTCCAAAACTATAACAGATGCAAGCTTGTCCTGTTTGGTGGAGATGATATTTAATAAAATAAGTAGAAATCCACTAAAATTTTTGTTTGGTTATCTTGCAATCCCGAGATAATCGTCTCCATGCTCCAAATCCATTTTAAAGCCATTTTTAAGGCATTTCGCGCATACATGAAATGAACACATTTTTCTCCAAAACTATAACAGATGCAAGCTTGTCCTGTTTGGTGGAGATGATATTTAATAAAATAAGTAGAAATCCACTAAAAGTTTTGTTTGGTTATATTGCAATCCCGAGATAATCGTCTCCATGCTCCAAATCCATTTTAAAGCCATTTTTAAGGCATTTCGCGCATACATGAAATGAACACATTTTTCTCAAAAACTATAACAGATGCAAGCTTGTCCTGTTTGGTGGAGATGATATTTAATAAAATAAGTAGAAATCCACTAAAAGTTTTGTTTGGTTATCTTGCAATCCCGAGATAATCGTCTCCATGCTCCAAATCCATTTTAAAGCCATTTTTAAGGCATTTCGCACATACATGAAATGAACACATTTTTCTCCAAAACTATAACAGATGCAAGCTTGTCCTGTTTGGTGGAGATAATATTTAATAAAATAAGTAGAAATCTACTAAAAGTTTCGTTTGTTTATATTGCCATCCTGAGATAATCGTCTCCATGCTCCAAATCCATTTTAAAGCCATTTCAAAGGCATTTTGCGCATACATGAAATGAACACATTTTTCTCCAAAACTATAACACATGCAAGCTTGTCCTGTTTGGTGGAGATGATATTTAATAAAATAAGTAGAAATCCACTAAAAGTTTTGTTTGGTTATCTTGCAATCCCGAGATAATCGTCTCCATGCTCCAAATCCATTTTAAAGCCATTTTTAAGGCATTTCGCGCATACATGAAATGAACACATTTTTCTCCAATACTATAACAGATGCAAGCTTGTCCTGTTTGGTGGAGATGATATTTAATAAAATAAGTAGAAATCCACTAAAAGTTTTGTTTGGTTATCTTGCAATCCCGAGATAATCGTCTCCATGCTCTAAATCCATTTTAAAGCCATTTTTAAGGCATTTCGCGCATACATGAAATGAACACATTTTTCTCCAAAACTATAACAGATGCAAGCTTGTCCGTTTGGTGGAGATGATATTTAATAAAATAAGTAGAAATCCACTAAAAGTTTTGTTTGGTTATCTTGCAATCCCGAGATAATCGTCTCCATGCTCCAAATCTATTTTAAAGCCATTTTTAAGGCATTTCGCGCATACATGAAATGAACACATTTTTCTCCAAAACTATAACAGATGCAAGCTTGTCCTGTTTGGTGGAGATGATATTTAATAAAATAAGTAGAAATCCACTAAAAGTTTTGTTTGGTTATCTTGCAATCCCGAGATAATCGTCTCCATGCTCCAAATCCATTTTAAAGCCATTTTTAAGGCATTTCGCGCATACATGAAATGAACACATTTTTCTCCAAAACTATAACAGATGCAAGCTTGTCCTGTTTGGTGGAGATGATATTTAATAAAATAAGTAGAAATCCACTAAAAGTTTTGTTTGGTTATCTTGCAATCCCGAGATAATCGTCTCCATGCTCCAAATCCATTTTAAAGCCATTTTTAAGGCATTTCGCGCATACATGAAATGAACACATTTTTCTCCAAAACTATAACAGATGCAAGCTTGTCCTGTTTGGTGGAGATGATATTTAATAAAATAAGTAGAAATCCACTAAAAGTTTTGTTTGGTTATCTTGCAATCCCGAGATAATCGTCTCCATGCTCCAAATCCATTTTAAAGCCATTTTTAAGGCATTTCGCGCATACATGAAATGAACACATTTTTCTCCAAAACTATAACAGATGCAAGCTTGTCCTGTTTGGTGGAGATGATATTTAATAAAATAAGTAGAAATCCACTAAAAGTTTTGTTTGGTTATCTTGCAATCCCGAGATATTCGTCTCCATGCTCCAAATCCATTTTAAAGCCATTTCAAAGGCATTTTGCGCATACATGAAATGAACACATTTTTCTCCAAAACTATAACACATGCAAGCTTGTCCTGTTTGGTGGAGATGATATTTAATAAAATAAGTAGAAATCCACTAAAAGTTTTGTTTGGTTATCTTGCAATCCCGAGATAATCGTCTCCATGCTCCAAATCCATTTTAAAGCCATTTTTAAGGCATTTCGCGCATACATGAAATGAACACATTTTTCTCCAAAACTATAACAGATGCAAGCTTGTCCTGTTTGGTGGAGATGATATTTAATAAAATAAGTAGAAATCCACTAAAAGTTTTGTTTGGTTATCTTGCAATCCCGAGATAATCGTCTCCATGCTCCAAATCCATTTTAAAGCCATTTTTAAGGCATTTCGCGCATACATGAAATGAACACATTTTTCTCCAAAACTATAACAGATGCAAGCTTGTCCTGTTTGGTGGAGATGATATTTAATAAAATAAGTAGAAATCCACTAAAATTTTTGTTTGGTTATCTTGCAATCCCGAGATAATCGTCTCCATGCTCCAAATCCATTTTAAAGCCATTTTTAAGGCATTTCGCGCATACATGAAATGAACACATTTTTCTCCAAAACTATAACAGATGCAAGCTTGTCCTGTTTGGTGGAGATGATATTTAATAAAATAAGTAGAAATCCACTAAAAGTTTTGTTTGGTTATATTGCAATCCCGAGATAATCGTCTCCATGCTCCAAATCCATTTTAAAGCCATTTTTAAGGCATTTCGCGCATACATGAAATGAACACATTTTTCTCAAAAACTATAACAGATGCAAGCTTGTCCTGTTTGGTGGAGATGATATTTAATAAAATAAGTAGAAATCCACTAAAAGTTTTGTTTGGTTATCTTGCAATCCCGAGATAATCGTCTCCATGCTCCAAATCCATTTTAAAGCCATTTTTAAGGCATTTCGCGCATACATGAAATGAACACATTTTTCTCCAAAACTATAACAGATGCAAGCTTGTCCTGTTTGGTGGAGATAATATTTAATAAAATAAGTAGAAATCTACTAAAAGTTTCGTTTGTTTATATTGCCATCCTGAGATAATCGTCTCCATGCTCCAAATCCATTTTAAAGCCATTTCAAAGGCATTTTGCGCATACATGAAATGAACACATTTTTCTCCAAAACTATAACACATGCAAGCTTGTCCTGTTTGGTGGAGATGATATTTAATAAAATAAGTAGAAATCCACTAAAAGTTTTGTTTGGTTATCTTGCAATCCCGAGATAATCGTCTCCATGCTCCAAATCCATTTTAAAGCCATTTTTAAGGCATTTCGCGCATACATGAAATGAACACATTTTTCTCCAAAACTATAACAGATGCAAGCTTGTCCTGTTTGGTGGAGATGATATTTAATAAAATAAGTAGAAATCCACTAAAAGTTTTGTTTGGTTATCTTGCAATCCCGAGATAATCGTCTCCATGCTCTAAATCCATTTTAAAGCCATTTTTAAGGCATTTCGCGCATACATGAAATGAACACATTTTTCTCCAAAACTATAACAGATGCAAGCTTGTCCGTTTGGTGGAGATGATATTTAATAAAATAAGTAGAAATCCACTAAAAGTTTTGTTTGGTTATCTTGCAATCCCGAGATAATCGTCTCCATGCTCCAAATCCATTTTAAAGCCATTTTTAAGGCATTTCGCGCATACATGAAATGAACACATTTTTCTCAAAAACTATAACAGATGCAAGCTTGTCCTGTTTGGTGGAGATGATATTTAATAAAATAAGTAGAAATCCACTAAAAGTTTTGTTTGGTTATCTTGCAATCCCGAGATAATCGTCTCCATGCTCCAAATCCATTTTAAAGCCATTTTTAAGGCATTTCGCGCATACATGAAATGAACACATTTTTCTCCAAAACTATAACAGATGCAAGCTTGTCCTGTTTGGTGGAGATGATATTTAATAAAATAAGTAGAAATCCACTAAAAGTTTTGTTTGGTTATCTTGCAATCCCGAGATAATCGTCTCCATGCTCCAAATCCATTTTAAAGCCATTTCAAAGCCATTTTGCGCATACATGAAATGAACACATTTTTCTCCAAAACTATAACACATGCAAGCTTGTCCTGTTTGGTGGAGATGATATTTAATAAAATAAGTAGAAATCCACTAAAAGTTTTGTTTGGTTATCTTGCAATCCCGAGATAATCGTCTTCATGCTCCAAATCCATTTTAAAGCCATTTTTAAGGCATTTCGCGCATACATGAAATGAACACATTTTTCTCCAAAACTATAACAGATGCAAGCTTGTCCTGTTTGGTGGAGATGATATTTAATAAAATAAGTAGAAATCCACTAAAAGTTTTGTTTGGTTATCTTGCAATCCCGAGATAATCGTCTCCATGCTCCAAATCCATTTTAAAGCCATTTTTAAGGCATTTCGCGCATACATGAAATGAACACATTTTTCTCCAAAACTATAACAGATGCAAGCTTGTCCTGTTTGGTGGAGATGATATTTAATAAAATAAGTAGAAATCCACTAAAATTTTTGTTTGGTTATCTTGCAATCCCGAGATAATCGTCTCCATGCTCCAAATCCATTTTAAAGCCATTTTTAAGGCATTTCGCGCATACATGAAATGAACACATTTTTCTCCAAAACTATAACAGATGCAAGCTTGTCCTGTTTGGTGGAGATGATATTTAATAAAATAAGTAGAAATCCACTAAAAGTTTTGTTTGGTTATATTGCAATCCCGAGATAATCGTCTCCATGCTCCAAATCCATTTTAAAGCCATTTTTAAGGCATTTCGCGCATACATGAAATGAACACATTTTTCTCCAAAACTATAACACATGCAAGCTTGTCCTGTTTGGTGGAGATGATATTTAATAAAATAAGTAGAAATCCACTAAAAGTTTTGTTTGGTTATCTTGCAATCCCGAGATAATCGTCTCCATGCTCCAAATCCATTTTAAAGCCATTTCAAAGGCATTTTGCGCATACATGAAATGAACACATTTTTCTCCAAAACTATAACACATGCAAGCTTGTCCTGTTTGGTGGAGATGATATTTAATAAAATAAGTAGAAATCCACTAAAAGTTTTGTTTGGTTATCTTGCAATCCCGAGATAATCGTCTCCATGCTCCAAATCCATTTTAAAGCCATTTTTAAGGCATTTCGCGCATACATGAAATGAACACATTTTTCTCAAAAACTATAACAGATGCAAGCTTGTCCTGTTTGGTGGAGATGATATTTAATAAAATAAGTAGAAATCCACTAAAAGTTTTGTTTGGTTATCTTGCAATCCCGAGATAATCGTCTCCATGCTCCAAATCCATTTTAAAGCCATTTTTAAGGCATTTCGCGCATACATGAAATGAACACATTTTTCTCCAAAACTATAACAGATGCAAGCTTGTCCTGTTTGGTGGAGATAATATTTAATAAAATAAGTAGAAATCTACTAAAAGTTTCGTTTGTTTATATTGCCATCCTGAGATAATCGTCTCCATGCTCCAAATCCATTTTAAAGCCATTTCAAAGGCATTTTGCGCATACATGAAATGAACACATTTTTCTCCAAAACTATAACAGATGCAAGCTTGTCCTGTTTGGTGGAGATGATATTTAATAAAATAAGTAGAAATCCACTAAAAGTTTTGTTTGGTTATCTTGCAATCCCGAGATAATCGTCTCCATGCTCCAAATCCATTTTAAAGCCATTTTTAAGGCATTTCGCGCATACATGAAATGAACACATTTTTCTCCAAAACTATAACAGATGCAAGCTTGTCCTGTTTGGTGGAGATGATATTTAATAAAATAAGTAGAAATCCACTAAAAGTTTTGTTTGGTTATCTTGCAATCCCGAGATAATCGTCTCCATGCTCCAAATCCATTTTAAAGCCATTTTTAAGGCATTTCGCGCATACATGAAATGAACACATTTTTCTCCAAAACTATAACAGATGCAAGCTTGTCCTGTTTGGTGGAGATGATATTTAATAAAATAAGTAGAAATCCACTAAAAGTTTTGTTTGGTTATCTTGCAATCCCGAGATATTCGTCTCCATGCTCCAAATCCATTTTAAAGCCATTTCAAAGGCATTTTGCGCATACATGAAATGAACACATTTTTCTCCAAAACTATAACACATGCAAGCTTGTCCTGTTTGGTGGAGATGATATTTAATAAAATAAGTAGAAATCCACTAAAAGTTTTGTTTGGTTATCTTGCAATCCCGAGATAATCGTCTCCATGCTCCAAATCCATTTTAAAGCCATTTTTAAGGCATTTCGCGCATACATGAAATGAACACATTTTTCTCCAAAACTATAACAGATGCAAGCTTGTCCTGTTTGGTGGAGATGATATTTAATAAAATAAGTAGAAATCCACTAAAAGTTTTGTTTGGTTATCTTGCAATCCCGAGATAATCGTCTCCATGCTCCAAATCCATTTTAAAGCCATTTTTAAGGCATTTCGCGCATACATGAAATGAACACATTTTTCTCCAAAACTATAACAGATGCAAGCTTGTCCTGTTTGGTGGAGATGATATTTAATAAAATAAGTAGAAATCCACTAAAATTTTTGTTTGGTTATCTTGCAATCCCGAGATAATCGTCTCCATGCTCCAAATCCATTTTAAAGCCATTTTTAAGGCATTTCGCGCATACATGAAATGAACACATTTTTCTCCAAAACTATAACAGATGCAAGCTTGTCCTGTTTGGTGGAGATGATATTTAATAAAATAAGTAGAAATCCACTAAAAGTTTTGTTTGGTTATATTGCAATCCCGAGATAATCGTCTCCATGCTCCAAATCCATTTTAAAGCCATTTTTAAGGCATTTCGCGCATACATGAAATGAACACATTTTTCTCAAAAACTATAACAGATGCAAGCTTGTCCTGTTTGGTGGAGATGATATTTAATAAAATAAGTAGAAATCCACTAAAAGTTTTGTTTGGTTATCTTGCAATCCCGAGATAATCGTCTCCATGCTCCAAATCCATTTTAAAGCCATTTTTAAGGCATTTCGCGCATACATGAAATGAACACATTTTTCTCCAAAACTATAACAGATGCAAGCTTGTCCTGTTTGGTGGAGATAATATTTAATAAAATAAGTAGAAATCTACTAAAAGTTTCGTTTGTTTATATTGCCATCCTGAGATAATCGTCTCCATGCTCCAAATCCATTTTAAAGCCATTTCAAAGGCATTTTGCGCATACATGAAATGAACACATTTTTCTCTAAAACTATAACACATGCAAGCTTGTCCTGTTTGGTGGAGATGATATTTAATAAAATAAGTAGAAATCCACTAAAAGTTTTGTTTGGTTATCTTGCAATCCCGAGATAATCGTCTCCATGCTCCAAATCCATTTTAAAGCCATTTTTAAGGCATTCGCGCATACATGAAATGAACACATTTTTCTCCAAAACTATAACAGATGCAAGCTTGTCCTGTTTGGTGGAGATGATATTTAATAAAATAAGTAGAAATCCACTAAAAGTTTTGTTTGGTTATCTTGCAATCCCGAGATAATCGTCTCCATGCTCTAAATCCATTTTAAAGCCATTTTTAAGGCATTTCGCGCATACATGAAATGAACACATTTTTCTCCAAAACTATAACAGATGCAAGCTTGTCCGTTTGGTGGAGATGATATTTAATAAAATAAGTAGAAATCCACTAAAAGTTTTGTTTGGTTATCTTGCAATCCCGAGATAATCGTCTCCATGCTCCAAATCCATTTTAAAGCCATTTTTAAGGCATTTCGCGCATACATGAAATGAACACATTTTTCTCAAAAACTATAACAGATGCAAGCTTGTCCTGTTTGGTGGAGATGATATTTAATAAAATAAGTAGAAATCCACTAAAAGTTTTGTTTGGTTATCTTGCAATCCCGAGATAATCGTCTCCATGCTCCAAATCCATTTTAAAGCCATTTTTAAGGCATTTCGCGCATACATGAAATGAACACATTTTTCTCCAAAACTATAACAGATGCAAGCTTGTCCTGTTTGGTGGAGATGATATTTAATAAAATAAGTAGAAATCCACTAAAAGTTTTGTTTGGTTATCTTGCAATCCCGAGATAATCGTCTCCATGCTCCAAATCCATTTTAAAGCCATTTCAAAGCCATTTTGCGCATACATGAAATGAACACATTTTTCTCCAAAACTATAACACATGCAAGCTTGTCCTGTTTGGTGGAGATGATATTTAATAAAATAAGTAGAAATCCACTAAAAGTTTTGTTTGGTTATCTTGCAATCCCGAGATAATCGTCTTCATGCTCCAAATCCATTTTAAAGCCATTTTTAAGGCATTTCGCGCATACATGAAATGAACACATTTTTCTCCAAAACTATAACAGATGCAAGCTTGTCCTGTTTGGTGGAGATGATATTTAATAAAATAAGTAGAAATCCACTAAAAGTTTTGTTTGGTTATCCTGCAATCCCGAGATAATCGTCTCCATGCTCCAAATCCATTTTAAAGCCATTTTTAAGGCATTTCGCGCATACATGAAATGAACACATTTTTCTCCAAAACTATAACAGATGCAAGCTTGTCCTGTTTGGTGGAGATGATATTTAATAAAATAAGTAGAAATCCACTAAAATTTTTGTTTGGTTATCTTGCAATCCCGAGATAATCGTCTCCATGCTCCAAATCCATTTTAAAGCCATTTTTAAGGCATTTCGCGCATACATGAAATGAACACATTTTTCTCCAAAACTATAACAGATGCAAGCTTGTCCTGTTTGGTGGAGATGATATTTAATAAAATAAGTAGAAATCCACTAAAAGTTTTGTTTGGTTATCTTGCAATCCCGAGATAATCGTCTCCATGCTCCAAATCCATTTTAAAGCCATTTCAAAGGCATTTTGCGCATACATGAAATGAACACATTTTTCTCCAAAACTATAACACATGCAAGCTTGTCCTGTTTGGTGGAGATGATATTTAATAAAATAAGTAGAAATCCACTAAAAGTTTTGTTTGGTTATCTTGCAATCCCGAGATAATCGTCTCCATGCTCCAAATCCATTTTAAAGCCATTTTTAAGGCATTTCGCGCATACATGAAATGAACACATTTTTCTCCAAAACTATAACAGATGCAAGCTTGTCCTGTTTGGTGGAGATAATATTTAATAAAATAAGTAGAAATCTACTAAAAGTTTCGTTTGTTTATATTGCCATCCTGAGATAATCGTCTCCATGCTCCAAATCCATTTTAAAGCCATTTCAAAGGCATTTTGCGCATACATGAAATGAACACATTTTTCTCCAAAACTATAACACATGCAAGCTTGTCCTGTTTGGTGGAGATGATATTTAATAAAATAAGTAGAAATCCACTAAAAGTTTTGTTTGGTTATATTGCAATCCCGAGATAATCGTCTCCATGCTCCAAATCCATTTTAAAGCCATTTTTAAGGCATTTCGCGCATACATGAAATGAACACATTTTTCTCCAAAACTATAACACATGCAAGCTTGTCCTGTTTGGTGGAGATGATATTTAATAAAATAAGTAGAAATCCACTAAAAGTTTTGTTTGGTTATCTTGCAATCCCGAGATAATCGTCTCCATGCTCCAAATCCATTTTAAAGCCATTTCAAAGGCATTTTGCGCATACATGAAATGAACACATTTTTCTCCAAAACTATAACACATGCAAGCTTGTCCTGTTTGGTGGAGATGATATTTAATAAAATAAGTAGAAATCCACTAAAAGTTTTGTTTGGTTATCTTGCAATCCCGAGATAATCGTCTCCATGCTCTAAATCCATTTTAAAGCCATTTTTAAGGCATTTCGCGCATACATGAAATGAACACATTTTTCTCCAAAACTATAACAGATGCAAGCTTGTCCGTTTGGTGGAGATGATATTTAATAAAATAAGTAGAAATCCACTAAAAGTTTTGTTTGGTTATCTTGCAATCCCGAGATAATCGTCTCCATGCTCCAAATCCATTTTAAAGCCATTTTTAAGGCATTTCGCGCATACATGAAATGAACACATTTTTCTCAAAAACTATAACAGATGCAAGCTTGTCCTGTTTGGTGGAGATGATATTTAATAAAATAAGTAGAAATCCACTAAAAGTTTTGTTTGGTTATCTTGCAATCCCGAGATAATCGTCTCCATGCTCCAAATCCATTTTAAAGCCATTTTTAAGGCATTTCGCGCATACATGAAATGAACACATTTTTCTCCAAAACTATAACAGATGCAAGCTTGTCCTGTTTGGTGGAGATGATATTTAATAAAATAAGTAGAAATCCACTAAAAGTTTTGTTTGGTTATCTTGCAATCCCGAGATAATCGTCTCCATGCTCCAAATCCATTTTAAAGCCATTTCAAAGGCATTTTGCGCATACATGAAATGAACACATTTTTCTCCAAAACTATAACACATGCAAGCTTGTCCTGTTTGGTGGAGATGATATTTAATAAAATAAGTAGAAATCCACTAAAAGTTTTCTTTGGTTATCTTGCAATCCCGAGATAATCGTCTCCATGCTCCAAATCCATTTTAAAGCCATTTTTAAGGCATTTCGCGCATACATGAAATGAACACATTTTTCTCCAAAACTATAACAGATGCAAGCTTGTCCTGTTTGGTGGAGATGATATTTAATAAAATAAGTAGAAATCCACTAAAAGTTTTGTTTGGTTATCTTGCAATCCTGAGATAATCGTCTCCATGCTCCAAATCCATTTTAAAGCCATTTTTAAGGCATTTCGCGCATACATGAAATGAACACATTTTTCTCCAAAACTATAACAGATGCAAGCTTGTCCTGTTTGGTGGAGATGATATTTAATAAAATAAGTAGAAATCCACTAAAATTTTTGTTTGGTTATCTTGCAATCCCGAGATAATCGTCTCCATGCTCCAAATCCATTTTAAAGCCATTTTTAAGGCATTTCGCGCTTACATGAAATGAACACATTTTTCTCCAAAACTATAACAGATGCAAGCTTGTCCTGTTTGGTGGAGATGATATTTAATAAAATAAGTAGAAATCCACTAAAAGTTTTGTTTGGTTATATTGCAATCCCGAGATAATCGTCTCCATGCTCCAAATCCATTTTAAAGCCATTTTTAAGGCATTTCGCGCATACATGAAATGAACACATATTTCTCCAAAACTATAACACATGCAAGCTTGTCCTGTTTGGTGGAGATGATATTTAATAAAATAAGTAGAAATCCACTAAAAGTTTTGTTTGGTTATCTTGCAATCCCGAGATAATCGTCTCCATGCTCCAAATCCATTTTAAAGCCATTTCAAAGGCATTTTGCGCATACATGAAATGAACACATTTTTCTCCAAAACTATAACACATGCAAGCTTGTCCTGTTTGGTGGAGATGATATTTAATAAAATAAGTAGAAATCCACTAAAAGTTTTGTTTGGTTATCTTGCAATCCCGAGATAATCGTCTCCATGCTCCAAATCCATTTTAAAGCCATTTTTAAGGCATTTCGCGCATACATGAAATGAACACATTTTTCTCCAAAACTATAACAGATGCAAGCTTGTCCTGTTTGGTAAAGATAATATTTAATAAAATAAGTAGAAATCTACTAAAAGTTTCGTTTGTTTATATTGCCATCCTGAGATAATCGTCTCCATGCTCCAAATCCATTTTAAAGCCATTTCAAAGGCATTTTGCCCATACATGAAATGAACACATTTTTCTCCAAAACTATAACACATGCAAGCTTGTCCTGTTTGGTGGAGATGATATTTAATAAAATAAGTAGAAATCCACTAAAAGTTTTGTTTGGTTATCTTGCAATCCCGAGATAATCGTCTCCATGCTCCAAATCCATTTTAAAGCCATTTTTAAGGCATTTCGCGCATACATGAAATGAACACATTTTTCTCCAAAACTATAACAGATGCAAGCTTGTCCTGTTTGGTGGAGATGATATTTAATAAAATAAGTAGAAATCCACTAAAAGTTTTGTTTGGTTATCTTGCAATCCCGAGATAATCGTCTCCATGCTCCAAATCCATTTTAAAGCCATTTTTAAGGCATTTCGCGCATACATGAAATGAACACATTTTTCTCCAAAACTATAACAGATGCAAGCTTGTCCTGTTTGGTGGAGATGATATTTAATAAAATAAGTAGAAATCCACTAAAAGTTTTGTTTGGTTATCTTGCAATCCCGAGATAATCGTCTCCATGCTCCAAATCCATTTTAAAGCCATTTCAAAGGCATTTCGCGCATACATGAAATGAACACATTTTTCTCCAAAACTATAACAGATGCAAGCTTGTCCTGTTTGGTGGAGATGATATTTAATAAAATAAGTAGAAATCCACTAAAAGTTTTGTTTGGTTATCTTGCAATCCCGAGATAATCGTCTCCATGCTCCAAATCCATTTTAAAGCCATTTTTAAGGCATTTCGCGCATACATGAAATGAACACATTTTTCTCCAAAACTATAACAGAGGCAAGCTTGTCCTGTTTGGTGGAGATGATATTTAATAAAATAAGTAGAAATCCACTAAAAGTTTTGTTTGGTTATCTTGCAATCCCGAGATAATCGTCTCCATGCTCCAAATCCATTTTAAAGCCATTTTTAAGGCATTTCGCGCATACATGAAATGAACACATTTTTCTCCAAAACTATAACAGATGCAAGCTTGTCCTGTTTGGTGGAGATGATATTTAATAAAATAAGTAGAAATCCACTAAAAGTTTTGTTTGGTTATATTGCAATCCCGAGATAATCGTCTCCATGCTCCAAATCCATTTTAAAGCCATTTTTAAGGCATTTCGCGCATACATGAAATGAACACATTTTTCTCCAAAACTATAACAGATGCAAGCTTGTCCTGTTTGGTGGAGATGATATTTAATAAAATAAGTAGAAATCCACTAAAAGTTTTGTTTGGTTATCTTGCAATCCTGAGATAATCGTCTCCATGCTCCAAATCCATTTTAAAGCCATTTTTAAGGCATTTCGCGCATACATGAAATGAACACATTTTTCTCCAAAACTATAACAGATGCAAGCTTGTCCTGTTTGGTGGAGATGATATTTAATAAAATAAGTAGAAATCCACTAAAATTTTTGTTTGGTTATCTTGCAATCCCGAGATAATCGTCTCCATGCTCCAAATCCATTTTAAAGCCATTTTTAAGGCATTTCGCGCATACATGAAATGAACACATTTTTCTCCAAAACTATAACAGATGCAAGCTTGTCCTGTTTGGTGGAGATGATATTTAATAAAATAAGTAGAAATCCACTAAAAGTTTTGTTTGGTTATATTGCAATCCCGAGATAATCGTCTCCATGCTCCAAATCCATTTTAAAGCCATTTTTAAGGCATTTCGCGCATACATGAAATGAACACATTTTTCTCCAAAACTATAACACATGCAAGCTTGTCCTGTTTGGTGGAGATGATATTTAATAAAATAAGTAGAAATCCACTAAAAGTTTTGTTTGGTTATCTTGCAATCCCGAGATAATCGTCTCCATGCTCCAAATCCATTTTAAAGCCATTTCAAAGGCATTTTGCGCATACATGAAATGAACACATTTTTCTCCAAAACTATAACACATGCAAGCTTGTCCTGTTTGGTGGAGATGATATTTAATAAAATAAGTAGAAATCCACTAAAAGTTTTGTTTGGTTATCTTGCAATCCCGAGATAATCGTCTCCATGCTCCAAATCCATTTTAAAGCCATTTTTAAGGCATTTCGCGCATACATGAAATGAACACATTTTTCTCCAAAACTATAACAGATGCAAGCTTGTCCTGTTTGGTGGAGATAATATTTAATAAAATAAGTAGAAATCTACTAAAAGTTTCGTTTGTTTATATTGCCATCCTGAGATAATCGTCTCCATGCTCCAAATCCATTTTAAAGCCATTTCAAAGGCATTTTGCCCATACATGAAATGAACACATTTTTCTCCAAAACTATAACACATGCAAGCTTGTCCTGTTTGGTGGAGATGATATTTAATAAAATAAGTAGAAATCCACTAAAAGTTTTGTTTGGTTATCTTGCAATCCCGAGATAATCGTCTCCATGCTCCAAATCCATTTTAAAGCCATTTTTAAGGCATTTCGCGCATACATGAAATGAACACATTTTTCTCCAAAACTATAACAGATGCAAGCTTGTCCTGTTTGGTGGAGATGATATTTAATAAAATAAGTAGAAATCCACTAAAAGTTTTGTTTGGTTATCTTGCAATCCCGAGATAATCGTCTCCATGCTCCAAATCCATTTTAAAGCCATTTTTAAGGCATTTCGCGCATACATGAAATGAACACATTTTTCTCCAAAACTATAACAGATGCAAGCTTGTCCTGTTTGGTGGAGATGATATTTAATAAAATAAGTAGAAATCCACTAAAAGTTTTGTTTGGTTATCTTGCAATCCCGAGATAATCGTCTCCATGCTCCAAATCCATTTTAAAGCCATTTCAAAGGCATTTCGCGCATACATGAAATGAACACATTTTTCTCCAAAACTATAACAGATGCAAGCTTGTCCTGTTTGGTGGAGATGATATTTAATAAAATAAGTAGAAATCCACTAAAAGTTTCGTTTGTTTATATTGCCATCCTGAGATAATCGTCTCCATGCTCCAAATCCATTTTAAAGCCATTTCAAAGGCATTTTGCGCATACATGAAATGAACACATTTTTCTCCAAAACTATAACACATGCAAGCTTGTCCTGTTTGGTGGAGATGATATTTAATAAAATAAGTAGAAATCCACTAAAAGTTTTGTTTGGTTATCTTGCAATCCCAAAATAATCGTCTCCATGCTCCAAATCCATTTTAAAGCCATTTTTAAGGCATTTCGCGCATACATGAAATGAACACATTTTTCTCCAAAACTATAACAGATGCAAGCTTGTCCTGTTTGGTGGAGATGATATTTAATAAAATAAGTAGAAATCCACTAAAAGTTTTGTTTGGTTATCTTGCAATCCCGAGATAATCGTCTCCATGCTCCAAATCCATTTTAAAGCCATTTTTAAGGCATTTCGCGCATACATGAAATGAACACATTTTTCTCCAAAACTATAACAGATGCAAGGTTGTCCTGTTTGGTGGAGATGATATTTAATAAAATAAGTAGAAATCCACTAAAAGTTTTGTTTGGTTATCTTGCAATCCCGAGATAATCGTCTCCATGCTCCAAATCCATTTTAAAGCCATTTTTAAGGCATTTCGCGCATACATGAAATGAACACATTTTTCTCCAAAACTATAACAGATGCAAGCTTGTCCTGTTTGGTGGAGATGATATTTAATAAAATAAGTAGAAATCCACTAAAAGTTTTGTTTGGTTATCTTGCAATCCCGAGATAATCGTCTCCATGCTCCAAATCCATTTTAAAGCCATTTTTAAGGCATTTCGCGCATACATGAAATGAACACATTTTTCTCCAAAACTATAACAGATGCAAGCTTGTCCTGTTTGGTGGAGATGATATTTAATAAAATAAGTAGAAATCCACTAAAAGTTTTGTTTGGTTATCTTGCAATCCCGAGATAATCGTCTCCATGCTCCAAATCCATTTTAAAGCCATTTTTAAGGCATTTCGCGCATACATGAAATGAACACATTTTTCTCCAAAACTATAACAGATGCAAGCTTGTCCTGTTTGGTGGAGATGATATTTAATAAAATAAGTAGAAATCCACTAAAGGTTTTGTTTGGTTATCTTGCAATCCCGAGATAATCGTCTCCATGCTCCAAATCCATTTTAAAGCCATTTTTAAGGCATTTCGCGCATACATGAAATGAACACATTTTTCTCCAAAACTATAACAGATGCAAGCTTGTCCTGTTTGGTGGAGATAATATTTAATAAAATAAGTAGAAATCTACTAAAAGTTTCGTTTGTTTATATTGCCATCCTGAGATAATCGTCTCCATGCTCCAAATCCATTTTAAAGCCATTTCAAAGGCATTTTGCGCATACATGAAATGAACACATTTTTCTCCAAAACTATAACACATGCAAGCTTGTCCTGTTTGGTGGAGATGATATTTAATAAAATAAGTAGAAATCCACTAAAAGTTTTGTTTGGTTATCTTGCAATCCCAAAATAATTGTCTCCATGCTCCAAATCCATTTTAAAGCCATTTTTAAGGCATTTCGCGCATACATGAAATGAACACATTTTTCTCCAAAACTATAACAGATGCAAGCTTGTCCTGTTTGGTGGAGATGATATTTAATAAAATAAGTAGAAATCCACTAAAAGTTTTGTTTGGTTATCTTGCAATCCCGAGATAATCGTCTCCATGCTCCAAATCCATTTTAAAGCCATTTTTAAGGCATTTCGCGCATACATGAAATGAACACATTTTTCTCCAAAACTATAACAGATGCAAGCTTGTCCTGTTTGGTGGAGATGATATTTAATAAAATAAGTAGAAATCCACTAAAAGTTTTGTTTGGTTATCTTGCAATCCCGAGATAATCGTCTCCATGCTCCAAATCCATTTTAAAGCCATTTTTAAGGCATTTCGCGCATACATGAAATGAACACATTTTTCTCCAAAACTATAACAGATGCAAGCTTGTCCTGTTTGGTGGAGATGATATTTAATAAAATAAGTAGAAATCCACTAAAAGTTTTGTTTGGTTATCTTGCAATCCCGAGATAATCGTCTCCATGCTCCAAATCCATTTTAAAGCCATTTTTAAGGCATTTCGCGCATACATGAAATGAACACATTTTTCTCCAAAACTATAACAGATGCAAGCTTGTCCTGTTTGGTGGAGATGATATTTAATAAAATAAGTAGAAATCCACTAAAAGTTTTGTTTGGTTATCTTGCAATCCCGAGATAATCGTCTCCATGCTCCAAATCCATTTTAAAGCCATTTCAAAGGCATTTTGCGCATACATGAAATGAACACATTTTTCTCCAAAACTATAACACATGCAAGCTTGTCCTGTTTGGTGGAGATGATATTTAATAAAATAAGTAGAAATCCACTAAAAGTTTTGTTTGGTTATCTTGCAATCCCGAGATAATCGTCTCCATGCTCCAAATCCATTTTAAAGCCATTTTTAAGGCATTTCGCGCATACATGAAATGAACACATTTTTCTCCAAAACTATAACAGATGCAAGCTTGTCCTGTTTGGTGGAGATGATATTTAATAAAATAAGTAGAAATCCACTAAAAGTTTTGTTTGGTTATCTTGCAATCCCGAGATAATCGTCTCCATGCTCCAAATCCATTTTAAAGCCATTTTTAAGGCATTTCGCGCATACATGAAATGAACACATTTTTCTCCAAAACTATAACAGATGCAAGCTTGTCCTGTTTGGTGGAGATGATATTTAATAAAATAAGTAGAAATCCACTAAAAGTTTTGTTTGGTTATCTTGCAATCCCGAGATAATCGTCTCCATGCTCCAAATCCATTTTAAAGCCATTTTTAAGGCATTTCGCGCATACATGAAATGAACACATTTTTCTCCAAAACTATAACAGATGCAAGCTTGTCCTGTTTGGTGGAGATGATATTTAATAAAATAAGTAGAAATCCACTAAAAGTTTTGTTTGGTTATCTTGCAATCCCGAGATAATCGTCTCCATGCTCCAAATCCATTTTAAAGCCATTTTTAAGGCATTTCGCGCATACATGAAATGAACACATTTTTCTCCAAAACTATAACAGATGCAAGCTTGTCCTGTTTGGTGGAGATGATATTTAATAAAATAAGTAGAAATCCACTAAAAGTTTTGTTTGGTTATCTTGCAATCCCGAGATAATCGTCTCCATGCTCCAAATCCATTTTAAAGCCATTTCAAAGGCATTTTGCGCATACATGAAATGAACACATTTTTCTCCAAAACTATAACACATGCAAGCTTGTCCTGTTTGGTGGAGATAATATTTAATAAAATAAGTAGAAATCCACTAAAAGTTTTGTTTGGTTATCTTGCAATCCCGAGATAATCGTCTCCATGCTCCAAATCCATTTTAAAGCCATTTTTAAGGCATTTCGCGCATACATGAAATGAACACATTTTTCTCCAAAACTATAACAGATGCAAGCTTGTCCTGTTTGGTGGAGATGATATTTAATAAAATAAGTAGAAATCAACTAAAAGTTTTGTTTGGTTATCTTGCAATCCCAAGATAATCGTCTCCATGCTCCAAATCCATTTTAAAGCCATTTTTAAGGCATTTCGCGCATACATGAAATGAACACATTTTTCTCCAAAACTATAACAGATGCAAGCTTGTCCTGTTTGGTGGAGATGATATTTAATAAAATAAGTAGAAATCCACTAAAAGTTTTGTTTGGTTATCTTGCAATCCCGAGATAATCGTCTCCATGCTCCAAATCCATTTTAAAGCCATTTCAAAGGCATTTCGCGCATACATGAAATGAACACATTTTTCTCCAAAACTATAACAGATGCAAGCTTGTCCTGTTTGGTGGAGATGATATTTAATAAAATAAGTAGAAATCCACTAAAAGTTTCGTTTGTTTATATTGCCATCCTGAGATAATCGTCTCCATGCTCCAAATCCATTTTAAAGCCATTTCAAAGGCATTTTGCGCATACATGAAATGAACACATTTTTCTCCAAAACTATAACACATGCAAGCTTGTCCTGTTTGGTGGAGATGATATTTAATAAAATAAGTAGAAATCCACTAAAAGTTTTGTTTGGTTATCTTGCAATCCCAAAATAATCGTCTCCATGCTCCAAATCCATTTTAAAGCCATTTTTAAGGCATTTCGCGCATACATGAAATGAACACATTTTTCTCCAAAACTATAACAGATGCAAGCTTGTCCTGTTTGGTGGAGATGATATTTAATAAAATAAGTAGAAATCCACTAAAAGTTTTGTTTGGTTATCTTGCAATCCCGAGATAATCGTCTCCATGCTCCAAATCCATTTTAAAGCCATTTTTAAGGCATTTCGCGCATACATGAAATGAACACATTTTTCTCCAAAACTATAACAGATGCAAGGTTGTCCTGTTTGGTGGAGATGATATTTAATAAAATAAGTAGAAATCCACTAAAAGTTTTGTTTGGTTATCTTGCAATCCCGAGATAATCGTCTCCATGCTCCAAATCCATTTTAAAGCCATTTTTAAGGCATTTCGCGCATACATGAAATGAACACATTTTTCTCCAAAACTATAACAGATGCAAGCTTGTCCTGTTTGGTGGAGATGATATTTAATAAAATAAGTAGAAATCCACTAAAAGTTTTGTTTGGTTATCTTGCAATCCCGAGATAATCGTCTCCATGCTCCAAATCCATTTTAAAGCCATTTTTAAGGCATTTCGCGCATACATGAAATGAACACATTTTTCTCCAAAACTATAACAGATGCAAGCTTGTCCTGTTTGGTGGAGATGATATTTAATAAAATAAGTAGAAATCCACTAAAAGTTTTGTTTGGTTATCTTGCAATCCCGAGATAATCGTCTCCATGCTCCAAATCCATTTTAAAGCCATTTTTAAGGCATTTCGCGCATACATGAAATGAACACATTTTTCTCCAAAACTATAACAGATGCAAGCTTGTCCTGTTTGGTGGAGATGATATTTAATAAAATAAGTAGAAATCCACTAAAGGTTTTGTTTGGTTATCTTGCAATCCCGAGATAATCGTCTCCATGCTCCAAATCCATTTTAAAGCCATTTTTAAGGCATTTCGCGCATACATGAAATGAACACATTTTTCTCCAAAACTATAACAGATGCAAGCTTGTCCTGTTTGGTGGAGATAATATTTAATAAAATAAGTAGAAATCTACTAAAAGTTTCGTTTGTTTATATTGCCATCCTGAGATAATCGTCTCCATGCTCCAAATCCATTTTAAAGCCATTTCAAAGGCATTTTGCGCATACATGAAATGAACACATTTTTCTCCAAAACTATAACACATGCAAGCTTGTCCTGTTTGGTGGAGATGATATTTAATAAAATAAGTAGAAATCCACTAAAAGTTTTGTTTGGTTATCTTGCAATCCCAAAATAATTGTCTCCATGCTCCAAATCCATTTTAAAGCCATTTTTAAGGCATTTCGCGCATACATGAAATGAACACATTTTTCTCCAAAACTATAACAGATGCAAGCTTGTCCTGTTTGGTGGAGATGATATTTAATAAAATAAGTAGAAATCCACTAAAAGTTTTGTTTGGTTATCTTGCAATCCCGAGATAATCGTCTCCATGCTCCAAATCCATTTTAAAGCCATTTTTAAGGCATTTCGCGCATACATGAAATGAACACATTTTTCTCCAAAACTATAACAGATGCAAGCTTGTCCTGTTTGGTGGAGATGATATTTAATAAAATAAGTAGAAATCCACTAAAAGTTTTGTTTGGTTATCTTGCAATCCCGAGATAATCGTCTCCATGCTCCAAATCCATTTTAAAGCCATTTTTAAGGCATTTCGCGCATACATGAAATGAACACATTTTTCTCCAAAACTATAACAGATGCAAGCTTGTCCTGTTTGGTGGAGATGATATTTAATAAAATAAGTAGAAATCCACTAAAAGTTTTGTTTGGTTATCTTGCAATCCCGAGATAATCGTCTCCATGCTCCAAATCCATTTTAAAGCCATTTTTAAGGCATTTCGCGCATACATGAAATGAACACATTTTTCTCCAAAACTATAACAGATGCAAGCTTGTCCTGTTTGGTGGAGATGATATTTAATAAAATAAGTAGAAATCCACTAAAAGTTTTGTTTGGTTATCTTGCAATCCCGAGATAATCGTCTCCATGCTCCAAATCCATTTTAAAGCCATTTCAAAGGCATTTTGCGCATACATGAAATGAACACATTTTTCTCCAAAACTATAACACATGCAAGCTTGTCCTGTTTGGTGGAGATGATATTTAATAAAATAAGTAGAAATCCACTAAAAGTTTTGTTTGGTTATCTTGCAATCCCGAGATAATCGTCTCCATGCTCCAAATCCATTTTAAAGCCATTTTTAAGGCATTTCGCGCATACATGAAATGAACACATTTTTCTCCAAAACTATAACAGATGCAAGCTTGTCCTGTTTGGTGGAGATGATATTTAATAAAATAAGTAGAAATCCACTAAAAGTTTTGTTTGGTTATCTTGCAATCCCGAGATAATCGTCTCCATGCTCCAAATCCATTTTAAAGCCATTTTTAAGGCATTTCGCGCATACATGAAATGAACACATTTTTCTCCAAAACTATAACAGATGCAAGCTTGTCCTGTTTGGTGGAGATGATATTTAATAAAATAAGTAGAAATCCACTAAAAGTTTTGTTTGGTTATCTTGCAATCCCGAGATAATCGTCTCCATGCTCCAAATCCATTTTAAAGCCATTTTTAAGGCATTTCGCGCATACATGAAATGAACACATTTTTCTCCAAAACTATAACAGATGCAAGCTTGTCCTGTTTGGTGGAGATGATATTTAATAAAATAAGTAGAAATCCACTAAAAGTTTTGTTTGGTTATCTTGCAATCCCGAGATAATCGTCTCCATGCTCCAAATCCATTTTAAAGCCATTTTTAAGGCATTTCGCGCATACATGAAATGAACACATTTTTCTCCAAAACTATAACAGATGCAAGCTTGTCCTGTTTGGTGGAGATGATATTTAATAAAATAAGTAGAAATCCACTAAAAGTTTTGTTTGGTTATCTTGCAATCCCGAGATAATCGTCTCCATGCTCCAAATCCATTTTAAAGCCATTTCAAAGGCATTTTGCGCATACATGAAATGAACACATTTTTCTCCAAAACTATAACACATGCAAGCTTGTCCTGTTTGGTGGAGATAATATTTAATAAAATAAGTAGAAATCCACTAAAAGTTTTGTTTGGTTATCTTGCAATCCCGAGATAATCGTCTCCATGCTCCAAATCCATTTTAAAGCCATTTTTAAGGCATTTCGCGCATACATGAAATGAACACATTTTTCTCCAAAACTATAACAGATGCAAGCTTGTCCTGTTTGGTGGAGATGATATTTAATAAAATAAGTAGAAATCAACTAAAAGTTTTGTTTGGTTATCTTGCAATCCCAAGATAATCGTCTCCATGCTCCAAATCCATTTTAAAGCCATTTTTAAGGCATTTCGCGCATACATGAAATGAACACATTTTTCTCCAAAACTATAACAGATGCAAGCTTGTCCTGTTTGGTGGAGATGATATTTAATAAAATAAGTAGAAATCCACTAAAAGTTTTGTTTGGTTATCTTGCAATCCCGAGATAATCGTCTCCATGCTCCAAATCCATTTTAAAGCCATTTCAAAGGCATTTTGCGCATACATGAAATGAACACATTTTTCTCCAAAACTATAACACATGCAAGCTTGTCCTGTTTGGTGGAGATGATATTTAATAAAATAAGTAGAAATCCACTAAAAGTTTTGTTTGGTTATCTTGCAATCCCGAGATAATCGTCTCCATGCTCCAAATCCATTTTAAAGCCATTTTTAAGGCATTTCGCGCATACATGAAATGAACACATTTTTCTCCAAAACTATAACAGATGCAAGCTTGTCCTGTTTGGTGGAGATGATATTTAATAAAATAAGTAGAAATCCATTAAAAGTTTTGTTTGGTTATCTTGCAATCCCGAGATAATCGTCTCCATGCTCCAAATCCATTTTAAAGCCATTTTTAAGGCATTTCGCGCATACATGAAATGAACACATTTTTCTCCAAAACTATAACAGATGCAAGCTTGTCCTGTTTGGTGGAGATGATATTTAATAAAATAAGTAGAAATCCACTAAAATTTTTGTTTGGTTATCTTGCAATCCCGAGATAATCGTCTCCATGCTCCAAATCCATTTTAAAGCCATTTTTAAGGCATTTCGCGCATACATGAAATGAACACATTTTTCTCCAAAACTATAACAGATGCAAGCTTGTCCTGTTTGGTGGAGATGATATTTAATAAAATAAGTAGAAATCCACTAAAAGTTTTGTTTGGTTATCTTGCAATCCCGAGATAATCGTCTCCATGCTCCAAATCCATTTTAAAGCCATTTTTAAGGCATTTCGCGCATACATGAAATGAACACATTTTTCTCCAAAACTATAACAGATGCAAGCTTGTCCTGTTTGGTGGAGATGATATTTAATAAAATAAGTAGAAATCCACTAAAAGTTTTGTTTGGTTATCTTGCAATCCCGAGATAATCGTCTCCATGCTCCAAATCCATTTTAAAGCCATTTTTAAGGCATTTCGCGCATACATGAAATGAACACATTTTTCTCCAAAACTATAACAGATGCAAGCTTGTCCTGTTTGGTGGTGATAATATTTAATAAAATAAGTAGAAATCTACTAAAAGTTTCGTTTGTTTATATTGCCATCCTGAGATAATCGTCTCCATGCTCCAAATCCATTTTAAAGCCATTTCAAAGGCATTTTGCGCATACATGAAATGAACACATTTTTCTCCAAAACTATAACACATGCAAGCTTGTCCTGTTTGGTGGAGATGATATTTAATAAAATAAGTAGAAATCCACTAAAAGTTTTGTTTGGTTATCTTGCAATCCCGAGATAATCGTCTCCATGCTCCAAATCCATTTTAAAGCCATTTTTAAGGCATTTCGCGCATACATGAAATGAACACATTTTTCTCCAAAACTATAACAGATGCAAGCTTGTCCTGTTTGGTGGAGATGATATTTAATAAAATAAGTAGAAATCCACTAAAAGTTTTGTTTGGTTATCTTGCAATCCCGAGATAATCGTCTCCATGCTCCAAATCCATTTTAAAGCCATTTTTAAGGCATTTCGCGCATACATGAAATGAACACATTTTTCTCCAAAACTATAACAGATGCAAGCTTGTCCTGTTTGGTGGAGATGATATTTAATAAAATAAGTAGAAATCCACAAAAAGTTTTGTTTGGTTATCTTGCAATCCCGAGATAATCGTCTCCATGCTCCAAATCCATTTTAAAGCCATTTTTAAGGCATTTCGCGCATACATGAAATGAACACATTTTTCTCCAAAACTATAACAGATGCAAGCTTGTCCTGTTTGGTGGAGATGATATTTAATAAAATAAGTAGAAATCCACTAAAAGTTTTGTTTGGTTATCTTGCAATCCCGAGATAATCATCTCCATGCTCCAAATCCATTTTAAAGCCATTTCAAAGGCATTTTGCGCATACATGAAATGAACACATTTTTCTCCAAAACTATAACACATGCAAGCTTGTCCTGTTTGGTGGAGATGATATTTAATAAAATAAGTAGAAATCCACTAAAAGTTTTGTTTGGTTATCTTGCAATCCCGAGATAATCGTCTCCATGCTCCAAATCCATTTTAAAGCCATTTTTAAGGCATTTCGCGCATACATGAAATGAACACATTTTTCTCCAAAACTATAACAGATGCAAGCTTGTCCTGTTTGGTGGAGATGATATTTAATAAAATAAGTAGAAATCCACTAAAAGTTTTGTTTGGTTATCTTGCAATCCCGAGATAATCGTCTCCATGCTCCAAATCCATTTTAAAGCCATTTTTAAGGCATTTCGCGTAAACATGAAATGAACACATTTTTCTCCCAAACTATAAAAGATGCAAGCTTGTCCTGTTTGGTGGAGATGATATTTAATAAAATAAGTAGAAATCCACTAAAAGTTTTGTTTGGTTATCTTGCAATCCCGAGATAATCGTCTCCATGCTCCAAATCCATTTTAAAGCCATTTTTAAGGCATTTCGCGCATACATGAAATGAACACATTTTTCTCCAAAACTATAACAGATGCAAGCTTGTCCTGTTTGGTGGAGATGATATTTAATAAAATAAGTAGAAATCCACTAAAAGTTTTGTTTGGTTATCTTGCAATCCCGAGATAATCGTCTCCATGGTCCAAATCCATTTTAAAGCCATTTTTAAGGCATTTCGCGCATACATGAAATGAACACATTTTTCTCCAAAACTATAACAGATGCAAGCTTGTCCTGTTTGGTGGAGATGATATTTAATAAAATAAGTAGAAATCCACTAAAAGTTTTGTTTGGTTATCTTGCAATCCCGAGATAATCGTCTCCATGCTCCAAATCCATTTTAAAGCCATTTTTAAGGCATTTCGCGCATACATGAAATGAACACATTTTTCTCCAAAACTATAACAGATGCAAGCTTGTCCTGTTTGGTGGAGATGATATTTAATAAAATAAGTAGAAATCCACTAAAAGTTTTGTTTGGTTATCTTGCAATCCCGAGATAATCGTCTCCATGCTCCAAATCCATTTTAAAGCCATTTCAAAGGCATTTTGCGCATACATGAAATGAACACATTTTTCTCCAAAACTATAACACATGCAAGCTTGTCCTGTTTGGTGGAGATGATATTTAATAAAATAAGTAGAAATCCACTAAAAGTTTTGTTTGGTTATCTTGCAATCCCGAGATAATCGTCTCCATGCTCCAAATCCATTTTAAAGCCATTTTTAAGGCATTTCGCGCATACATGAAATGAACACATTTTTCTCCAAAACTATAACAGATGCAAGCTTGTCCTGTTTGGTGGAGATGATATTTAATAAAATAAGTAGAAATCCACTAAAAGTTTTGTTTGGTTATCTTGCAATCCCGAGATAATCGTCTCCATGCTCCAAATCCATTTTAAAGCCATTTTTAAGGCATTTCGCGCATACATGAAATGAACACATTTTTCTCCAAAACTATAACAGATGCAAGCTTGTCCTGTTTGGTGGAGATGATATTTAATAAAATAAGTAGAAATCCACAAAAAGTTTTGTTTGGTTATCTTGCAATCCCGAGATAATCGTCTCCATGCTCCAAATCCATTTTAAAGCCATTTTTAAGGCATTTCGCGCATACATGAAATGAACACATTTTTCTCCAAAACTATAACAGATGCAAGCTTGTCCTGTTTGGTGGAGATGATATTTAATAAAATAAGTAGAAATCCACTAAAAGTTTTGTTTGGTTATCTTGCAATCCCGAGATAATCGTCTCCATGCTCCAAATCCATTTTAAAGCCATTTTTAAGGCATTTCGCGCATACATGAAATGAACACATTTTTCTCCAAAACTATAACAGATGCAAGCTTGTCCTGTTTGGTGGAGATGATATTTAATAAAATAAGTAGAAATCCACTAAAAGTTTTGTTTGGTTATCTTGCAATCCCGAGATAATCGTCTCCATGCTCCAAATCCATTTTAAAGCCATTTTTAAGGCATTTCGCGCATACATGAAATGAACACATTTTTCTCCAAAACTATAACAGATGCAAGCTTGTCCTGTTTGGTGGAGATAATATTTAATAAAATAAGTAGAAATCTACTAAAAGTTTCGTTTGTTTATATTGCCATCCTGAGATAATCGTCTCCATGCTCCAAATCCATTTTAAAGCCATTTCAAAGGCATTTTGCGCATACATGAAATGAACACATTTTTCTCCAAAACTATAACACATGCAAGCTTGTCCTGTTTGGTGGAGATGATATTTAATAAAATAAGTAGAAATCCACTAAAAGTTTTGTTTGGTTATCTTGCAATCCCGAGATAATCGTCTCCATGCTCCAAATCCATTTTAAAGCCATTTTTAAGGCATTTCGCGCATACATGAAATGAACACATTTTTCTCCAAAACTATAACAGATGCAAGCTTGTCCTGTTTGGTGGAGATGATATTTAATAAAATAAGTAGAAATCCACTAAAAGTTTTGTTTGGTTATCTTGCAATCCCGAGATAATCGTCTCCATGGTCCAAATCCATTTTAAAGCCATTTTTAAGGCATTTCGCGCATACATGAAATGAACACATTTTTCTCCAAAACTATAACAGATGCAAGCTTGTCCTGTTTGGTGGAGATGATATTTAATAAAATAAGTAGAAATCCACAAAAAGTTTTGTTTGGTTATCTTGCAATCCCGAGATAATCGTCTCCATGCTCCAAATCCATTTTAAAGCCATTTTTAAGGCATTTCGCGCATACATGAAATGAACACATTTTTCTCCAAAACTATAACAGATGCAAGCTTGTCCTGTTTGGTGGAGATGATATTTAATAAAATAAGTAGAAATCCACTAAAAGTTTTGTTTGGTTATCTTGCAATCCCGAGATAATCGTCTCCATGCTCCAAATCCATTTTAAAGCCATTTTTAAGGCATTTCGCGCATACATGAAATGAACACATTTTTCTCCAAAACTATAACAGATGCAAGCTTGTCCTGTTTGGTGGAGATGATATTTAATAAAATAAGTAGAAATCCACTAAAAGTTTTGTTTGGTTATCTTGCAATCCCGAGATAATCGTCTCCATGCTCCAAATCCATTTTAAAGCCATTTCAAAGGCATTTTGCGCATACATGAAATGAACACATTTTTCTCCAAAACTATAACACATGCAAGCTTGTCCTGTTTGGTGGAGATGATATTTAATAAAATAAGTAGAAATCCACTAAAAGTTTTGTTTGGTTATCTTGCAATCCCGAGATAATCGTCTCCATGCTCCAAATCCATTTTAAAGCCATTTTTAAGGCATTTCGCGCATACATGAAATGAACACATTTTTCTCCAAAACTATAACAGATGCAAGCTTGTCCTGTTTGGTGGAGATGATATTTAATAAAATAAGTAGAAATCCACTAAAAGTTTTGTTTGGTTATCTTGCAATCCCGAGATAATCGTCTCCATGCTCCAAATCCATTTTAAAGCCATTTTTAAGGCATTTCGCGCATACATGAAATGAACACATTTTTCTCCAAAACTATAACAGATGCAAGCTTGTCCTGTTTGGTGGAGATGATATTTAATAAAATAAGTAGAAATCCACTAAAATTTTTGTTTGGTTATCTTGCAATCCCGAGATAATCGTCTCCATGCTCCAAATCCATTTTAAAGCCATTTTAAGGCATTTCGCGCATACATAAAATGAACACATTTTTCTCCAAAACTATAACAGATGCAAGCTTGTCCTGTTTGGTGGAGATGATATTTAATAAAATAAGTAGAAATCCACAAAAAGTTTTGTTTGGTTATCTTGCAATCCCGAGATAATCGTCTCCATGCTCCAAATCCATTTTAAAGCCATTTTTAAGGCATTTCGCGCATACATGAAATGAACACATTTTTCTCCAAAACTATAACAGATGCAAGCTTGTCCTGTTTGGTGGAGATGATATTTAATAAAATAAGTAGAAATCCACTAAAAGTTTTGTTTGGTTATATTGCAATCCCGAGATAATCGTCTCCATGCTCCAAATCCATTTTAAAGCCATTTTTAAGGCATTTCGCGCATACATGAAATGAACACATTTTTCTCCAAAACTATAACAGATGCAAACTTGTCCTGTTTGGTGGAGATGATATTTAATAAAATAAGTAGAAATCCACTAAAAGTTTTGTTTGGTTATCTTGCAATCCCGAGATAATCGTCTCCATGCTCCAAATCCATTTTAAAGCCATTTTTAAGGCATTTCGCGCATACATGAAATGAACACATTTTTCTCCAAAACTATAACAGATGCAAGCTTGTCCTGTTTGGTGGAGATAATATTTAATAAAATAAGTAGAAATCTACTAAAAGTTTCGTTTGTTTATATTGCCATCCTGAGATAATCGTCTCCATGCTCCAAATCCATTTTAAAGCCATTTCAAAGGCATTTTGCGCATACATGAAATGAACACATTTTTCTCCAAAACTATAACACATGCAAGCTTGTCCTGTTTGGTGGAGATGATATTTAATAAAATAAGTAGAAATCCACTAAAAGTTTTGTTTGGTTATCTTGCAATCCCGAGATAATCGTCTCCATGCTCCAAATCCATTTTAAAGCCATTTTTAAGGCATTTCGCGCATACATGAAATGAACACATTTTTCTCCAAAACTATAACAGATGCAAGCTTGTCCTGTTTGGTGGAGATGATATTTAATAAAATAAGTAGAAATCCACTAAAAGTTTTGTTTGGTTATCTTGCAATCCCGAGATAATCGTCTCCATGGTCCAAATCCATTTTAAAGCCATTTTTAAGGCATTTCGCGCATACATGAAATGAACACATTTTTCTCCAAAACTATAACAGATGCAAGCTTGTCCTGTTTGGTGGAGATGATATTTAATAAAATAAGTAGAAATCCACAAAAAGTTTTGTTTGGTTATCTTGCAATCCCGAGATAATCGTCTCCATGCTCCAAATCCATTTTAAAGCCATTTTTAAGGCATTTCGCGCATACATGAAATGAACACATTTTTCTCCAAAACTATAACAGATGCAAGCTTGTCCTGTTTGGTGGAGATGATATTTAATAAAATAAGTAGAAATCCACTAAAAGTTTTGTTTGGTTATCTTGCAATCCCGAGATAATCGTCTCCATGCTCCAAATCCATTTTAAAGCCATTTTTAAGGCATTTCGCGCATACATGAAATGAACACATTTTTCTCCAAAACTATAACAGATGCAAGCTTGTCCTGTTTGGTGGAGATGATATTTAATAAAATAAGTAGAAATCCACTAAAAGTTTTGTTTGGTTATCTTGCAATCCCGAGATAATCGTCTCCATGCTCCAAATCCATTTTAAAGCCATTTCAAAGGCATTTTGCGCATACATGAAATGAACACATTTTTCTCCAAAACTATAACACATGCAAGCTTGTCCTGTTTGGTGGAGATGATATTTAATAAAATAAGTAGAAATCCACTAAAAGTTTTGTTTGGTTATCTTGCAATCCCGAGATAATCGTCTCCATGCTCCAAATCCATTTTAAAGCCATTTTTAAGGCATTTCGCGCATACATGAAATGAACACATTTTTCTCCAAAACTATAACAGATGCAAGCTTGTCCTGTTTGGTGGAGATGATATTTAATAAAATAAGTAGAAATCCACTAAAAGTTTTGTTTGGTTATCTTGCAATCCCGAGATAATCGTCTCCATGCTCCAAATCCATTTTAAAGCCATTTTTAAGGCATTTCGCGCATACATGAAATGAACACATTTTTCTCCAAAACTATAACAGATGCAAGCTTGTCCTGTTTGGTGGAGATGATATTTAATAAAATAAGTAGAAATCCACTAAAATTTTTGTTTGGTTATCTTGCAATCCCGAGATAATCGTCTCCATGCTCCAAATCCATTTTAAAGCCATTTTTAAGGCATTTCGCGCATACATAAAATGAACACATTTTTCTCCAAAACTATAACAGATGCAAGCTTGTCCTGTTTGGTGGAGATGATATTTAATAAAATAAGTAGAAATCCACTAAAAGTTTTGTTTGGTTATATTGCAATCCCGAGATAATCGTCTCCATGCTCCAAATCCATTTTAAAGCCATTTTTAAGGCATTTCGCGCATACATGAAATGAACACATTTTTCTCCAAAACTATAACAGATGCAAGCTTGTCCTGTTTGGTGGAGATGATATTTAATAAAATAAGTAGAAATCCACTAAAAGTTTTGTTTGGTTATCTTGCAATCCCGAGATAATCGTCTCCATGCTCCAAATCCATTTTAAAGCCATTTTTAAGGCATTTCGCGCATACATGAAATGAACACATTTTTCTCCAAAACTATAACAGATGCAAGCTTGTCCTGTTTGGTGGAGATGATATTTAATAAAATAAGTAGAAATCCACTAAAAGTTTTGTTTGGTTATCTTGCAATCCCGAGATAATCGTCTCCATGCTCCAAATCCATTTTAAAGCCATTTTTAAGGCATTTCGCGCATACATGAAATGAACACATTTTTCTCCAAAACTATAACAGATGCAAGCTTGTCCTGTTTGGTGGAGATGATATTTAATAAAATAAGTAGAAATCCACTAAAAGTTTTGTTTGGTTATCTTGCAATCCCGAGATAATCGTCTCCATGGTCCAAATCCATTTTAAAGCCATTTTTAAGGCATTTCGCGCATACATGAAATGAACACATTTTTCTCCAAAACTATAACAGATGCAAGCTTGTCCTGTTTGGTGGAGATGATATTTAATAAAATAAGTAGAAATCCACTAAAAGTTTTGTTTGGTTATCTTGCAATCCCGAGATAATCGTCTCCATGCTCCAAATCCATTTTAAAGCCATTTTTAAGGCATTTCGCGCATACATGAAATGAACACATTTTTCTCCAAAACTATAACAGATGCAAGCTTGTCCTGTTTGGTGGAGATGATATTTAATAAAATAGGTAGAAATCCACTAAAAGTTTTGTTTGGTTATCTTGCAATCCCGAGATAATCGTCTCCATGCTCCAAATCCATTTTAAAGCCATTTTTAAGGCATTTCGCGCATACATGAAATGAACACATTTTTCTCCAAAACTATAACAGATGCAAGCTTGTCCTGTTTGGTGGAGATGATATTTAATAAAATGAGTAGAAATCCACTAAAAGTTTTGTTTGGTTATCTTGCAATCCCGAGATAATCGTCTCCATGCTCCAAATCCATTTTAAAGCCATTTTTAAGGCATTTCGCGCATACATGAAATGAACACATTTTTCTCCAAAACTATAACAGATGCAAGCTTGTCCTGTTTGGTGGAGATGATATTTAATAAAATAAGTAGAAATCCACTAAAAGTTTTGTTTGGTTATCTTGCAATCCCGAGATAATCGTCTCCATGCTCCAAATCCATTTTAAAGCCATTTTTAAGGCATTTCGCGCATACATGAAATGAACACATTTTTCTCCAAAACTATAACAGATGCAAGCTTGTCCTGTTTGGTGGAGATGATATTTAATAAAATAAGTAGAAATCCACTAAAAGTTTTGTTTGGTTATCTTGCAATCCCGAGATAATCGTCTCCATGGTCCAAATCCATTTTAAAGCCATTTTTAAGGCATTTCGCGCATACATGAAATGAACACATTTTTCTCCAAAACTATAACAGATGCAACCTTGTCCTGTTTGGTGGAGATGATATTTAATAAAATAAGTAGAAATCCACTAAAAGTTTTGTTTGGTTATCTTGCAATCCCGAGATAATCGTCTCCATGCTCCAAATCCATTTTAAAGCCATTTTTAAGGCATTTCGCGCATACATGAAATGAACACATTTTTCTCCAAAACTATAACAGATGCAAGCTTGTCCTGTTTGGTGGAGATGATATTTAATAAAATAAGTAGAAATCCACTAAAAGTTTTGTTTGGTTATCTTGCAATCCCGAGATAATCGTCTCCATGCTCCAAATCCATTTTAAAGCCATTTTTAAGGCATTTCGCGCATACATGAAATGAACACATTTTTCTCCAAAACTATAACAGATGCAAGCTTGTCCTGTTTGGTGGAGATGATATTTAATAAAATAAGTAGAAATCCACTAAAAGTTTTGTTTGGTTATATTGCAATCCCGAGATAATCGTCTCCATGCTCCAAATCCATTTTAAAGCCATTTTTAAGGCATTTCGCGCATACATGAAATGAACACATTTTTCTCCAAAACTATAACAGATGCAAGCTTGTCCTGTTTGGTGGAGATGATATTTAATAAAATAAGTAGAAATCCACTAAAAGTTTTGTTTGGTTATCTTGCAATCCCGAGATAATCGTCTCCATGCTCCAAATCCATTTTAAAGCCATTTTTAAGGCATTTCGCGCATACATGAAATGAACACATTTTTCTCCAAAACTATAACAGATGCAAGCTTGTCCTGTTTGGTGGAGATGATATTTAATAAAATAAGTAGAAATCCACTAAAAGTTTTGTTTGGTTATATTGCAATCCCGAGATAATCGTCTCCATGCTCCAAATCCATTTTAAAGCCATTTTTAAGGCATT